>NC_136269.1:20490197-20647697 GCF_964187855.1 Myxine glutinosa
AGTTCTTGATGTTTAGGCGGTTGTCGGGGTAAGATGTATGAGTGTGGATCTACCTGGAGATTCGAGTGTTAAATAGTGAGGGATTAAAGGTAACGCCCCTGTGAGTATCACCTAGTAATCAAACCTTTGTCCTTTATGGCACTGCAAACCACATAAACATTAGTTAGGTCCTTAGCGCAACATTAAATAATCCCCTTTCCCTGACAAGGACTTCGTATTAAATTGACAGGAAACCAGGCCAAAAACACCACCACAATTGGCCGCCACCGTGTACACCTCCCAAGGCCTACAAACCGGGCCGGCACGTGTTATGCCAGGACCGCAGGGTCGCGTAACGGGGGAGATGTTAGGAGTCGCATGCCGTAGAGGGCGTGACCGGCGAGCTGGGACCATATGATTGGCTGAGGAGTGCGCGAATGTGACGTCATCGGGGAGAGATATATGCGACGGTCGGACGCCATTTTCGCCAGTTGAGTCTCTCTGAGTTCGCCAGTTGAGTTGAGTTGCGATCTGATCTCGAGTCGTCCCAGTTCGTTGAACAGTTGAGTTGAGTTGCGATCTGATCTCGAGTCGTCCCAGTTCGTTGAACAGTTGAGTAGAGCGTCCCAGTTCGGTACCGGAGTGGCAGTTGAGAGAAGTGAGAGCTCGTGGCAGTTGACGGTTCGTGCCATTTTCTACAGTTCGTGACCACAGCTCGTTGCAGTTGGCAGTTGGCACTCGGCACTCAGCAGTTGGCAGTTGGCACTTGGTTTTTGGTTGCTTCGTGCAGCCCTGCGTTGGACCGACGAGGCCTGGTGGCGCTTGGAGGCGGAGGCAGAGGGCCGTGGAACTTGGAGCGAGGTGTGCGATCGGGCCGAAAGGAGCGGTGTTGGACGGCAGCCACAAGGACGACAAAGACAGTAAGCCCGAATCCGCGTACACTGTACACGACGTGACTTGTTATTTTCGTATTAATCTCCCTCGTTTGTGTTTGATATCAGTCGTGTGGGGGACGTCCCGATTTAGTTATTAGTATTACCGGCGCGTGCTTTTTCACTGGCTTTACTTTTAATAATAAATCCTTATATTATTTTCTGTACATATTTGAACGCAGTTTCCTGGGTGTTTCATTTTAATAGATAAGGCTGCGGAGCCTTCGCTGCGTCCCGCCATTTCGCGCGTTGGTGTTGAACGTGAGTCCGCCATTGAGTGTTCGCCTCGGGAGTTAAAGTCTCGCAAATCGGTCATCCGTACTCTGTGGTGTTAATCACGGTTACGCGACAAGTGGTGTCAGGAGTGGGATTCGAATCCGTCGGACAAATTTTTTTGTCCGCGGCGAGACATCGACACGGTCGGGCGTACATTGCGTCCGACGTTCGAACGCAAAATTTGGATAGGCGAGGCGGAGAAATTTAATAATCAATTGGGCATACGGAGCGCGATATCGCGTCTTCGTCAAATTTAAATTGTGTTTTTGGTATTAAAATAAATACGCGCGCGGGAAACAACCTTCCGAAAGGCGGATGTCGGAGGTCGACGAAATGGAGGTGCGCAGTGAGGCCTCCGTCAGCGTTGGGAGTGAGCCGGAAATAGGGGAAATTGATGCAGAGGTGAGCCTTGGAGCTTCCCTCGTCCCGAGCACCAACTTATGCCCCTCCCCTACCGGGGAGTCGGGAACAAATGGGACGGCCCCGAGAGACGACCAGGCTTTAATGAAATTTTTTAAGGAATTAATGGGAGGAATGGAAAGAAAAATGGAGTCCCAGGGGAAGGAATGGAGGGAAGGAATAAAGGAAATGAGTGATCGATTGAGTATTACAATTAATGGGCTGGCAAATAAAATGGGGGCACAGGAGAAGCCAAAGGTGGCAAAAATTGAATCGGAACGGGGGGAAGCTAGATTGGGAACAGGAGAGAGTACGGCCCATGCAGATGTGCATGTTGCTCACGAGCAGGGAATTGCACCGGGAATGGCAAAATTGGGAATTGCACAGGGAATGGCAATTGAAGTAAATGGGGAGACCGCAGGTCCACAGGTGGATGGGGAATGTCCACAGGTGGATGGGGAATGTCCACAGGTGGATGGGGAATGTGTACAGGTAGAGGGGGAATGCCTGCAGGTAAACGTGGAGAGTCCACAGGTGAGCGGGGAAGGAAATTTGGAATGTGAGAGTTGTAATGGGGAATGTTTCCCACATTCTGGCCTGGTTGTTTATCGGGACCGTGTGGATGTCACAACACCCCAACCGGGGGATGAATTTGGAATTGTGCAGCACCAGGGCGGTGGTGCGGAGCAAGAGGGGGTAGAGTTTTTGGGGGTCCATGCGATAGAGCCGGACCGGGTATTTATTGGGGATATTGATCAAAGCCTGGCGGGGCCAGGAATGATTTGTAATGATGAGGATGATTTGATCCAGCGGCTGGAGACCTGTGACAGTCCCATGGAGGTAGAGCTTGTTCAGGCCCAAAGGAGCCTGGGTGAAGAGGTGAGTTGGTCCGAGGAGGTGGTTGGAATGACCGAGGGGACGCTCACTGTACACTGCTATTTGGAAACCGAGGCTCCAAAATTGGACAACCAGTTGGGGGAGTGTGTTGGCTCCGGGCTGGATTTGGATCTTGGAGGATCGGGAGATAGAGCTTCTGGAGATTTGGTCCCTGTAGGGAATTTGGATCAACTGCAGGGAGGGGCAGAACAACCGGTGGTAGAGGTTGTTCCCTGCAGCTGCGGTTTGGCAGTGGGAATGAAAATTTGTAAAATAAAATTTAAAATAAAATTACAATGGGAACTTGATTTGGAGCAGCCATGGTTGGGATTGGTCCCCGGGCTGCGGGATCTGGATATGGAGAGGTCATGGGTGATGGCCTCGGGCAAAAGTTGCCCCTTTCAAAATTTGGGTATGCCAGCCAGCTGGGGGGCTGTGATGGCGAGATTTGGACGTGGGGTCCAGCCTTGGGTGTCGAGGTACGACCTGGGTCCCACGGGGGGTCTGGTGGAGTGTGGCGTCCCTTGTCCGTCGGGGCGCCGTCCGAGCTGGTGGCTCGGGCCGGCAGGGTCACCGGACCCTGGTGGGGGTTAAGACCTCCAGGGAGGTCCGAGGTGGTTTCTCAAGCCTGGGATGGCAAATATTGAGGACCACTGGGGGGAGGTGTTGTGGGTCGCGCTTTGGTGGTGGCACCGCAGATGGCCAGCTTGGGCCTGATGTAGTGATCACCCGGGCATGCGACCTGACACCCTCTCCCTGAGACTCTGGGACAACCAGCATGTGGTGACCTGGCATGGTGGTTGATCTATGGACGCGGGTCAAACCGAATGGACAGGGATGGAGATAGCCTGCCGGACAACCATTGGGGCATCTGTGGAACGTGATGGTGTGAGTGACCTTCCACAGATGCTCCGTTGTGATTTATGGACTCTCGGGTTGGGAAGAGAGCCATGGGGATGTGAATCGGGAGATGTGTAACGAGCCGAGCATATGGGCCAGGCTCGGCTGGCATGTGTATGGCAAAGCATCCTTCTTTGGTGAGGTGAGTGAAATGTGACAAATGGTTGGCATGGGTAATCTGTGGGTTAGATGCAAATTTAAGGGTGGATTGTGAAATGCCATGGTGGACACTGTATAGTGACGCCATTATTGATCCAGGTGTGTAGACCAAAGTGTTGGAGGCTGTGATGAAATTAATAGGGTAGCAAGACACAGCTTTCAACTGGTTGCGGGGGCAACTGTGCTGATATTTGGGACGCGGGATGATGGGGATGTAGTTGTGTAGCCGGAGGGTCAACGTGGTGCTGTGCGTGTCCGAGGTGTGTGGACCATGTCTTCTGGGTGGGTCTCCTGGTGGAGCATGGCTGTTGACTGGACCTTGGTGTGGTCAAGTGTGGGTGAGCACTGGGGGGCTGCAGTTCTGTAGTCGGACTGGGGGATGATGGGGAGGTGCAGGGGACGTGGCTGTAGGGATGCCACGCACTGCGACCGTGCCCCCCAGGGCCGAGGTTGTGTGTGCGGTAGTGTGTGTTGTGGCAGCAAGTGCTCACCACATTGGCCAGCTGGGGCTGCTGCAGCTGTGTTCCTCGCAGGGGGGCCGAAGGATGGATGGTGGGTCGCACCCTTATGGACACTCATGGGCCATGTTGGCGTTTTGACTGCTCACCTTGTCCCGGTGACCCTTGCACGGTAGAGGTGCAGAGCTGTCGTGGCCCCAGGTAGTTGTGTAGTGATGATCACCGTTGGATGCGGATCCACATACCTGCCAGTGTAGTGGGGACAAAAGAGGAATTTGGAAGGATTTGGTAGGCCCAATGTGAAATTTTGGGAATTGTATGGGTGGATTGCACTTTGAACCTGACCAACCTGCAACTACCTGCACTTGAGGTGAGTGTTTTGAGGAGTACTGTCCCAGGCTTCAGGACTTGCTTTGGAAATTGGGGACATGTAAATTGGAGTTGGGAGGCGGGTGAGAGTGATGACATGGCCGGTGAGGGGATGGAATGGGAGCCACAGTGTCCTGTGGGTGGCGTATGTTTTTGTGTTGTGGTTCTGTGTTTTGATGTGGTTGTGAGAATGGAACCTGGAGAGTGAGTGATGATTATTGGAGATAATGAAGGGTGATAATTGTGCTTTTTGGAAATGTGCTAATGGAAATGTGTAAGGATTCAATGATTCGAACTGTGAATGGGATTTCACATTGGCAGGCCATGGCAAGCCTTGTAACACCTTTTACAACATCTATGAATTGTACTGAATTGTGCTGAGTTGTGTGGAGAATTGAATGGCAGCGGGGGAGGAAGTGTGTTTTGGAGTCTTGTGGGTGGGGAAGGTGTGTGTGTCCGCAGGTACAGAGCAAGCTCTGAGGAGCGATGCCTGCGGGCCCCCCTCTGCGGCAATTACCCCTGGCAGCCGGTGGTAACTGGAAATTGGAGCTCGTCGGTGGAGGGTCTGGTTGGGCGCCGCGGGGTGAGGAAGTCCCCCGGTGACCCGTGTTGCTGCGCGAAAGCAGGAGGCAAAGGAGCCTGGGGTGTGTGGAGACCCTCACCGGCGAGGTAACGGCGGAAAGGGGCTGTTGGGCTGTCATGGGGCCAAGAGGTAAAGGGGGGGGGGGGCAATGAATTTGTAAGTCGGTTGACTTGTTTTTGGGACTGCGGGCACCACAGCCTGATGCGCCCCCACCATCTTTTGTGCGGTACCTCCCCGCTGCCTAGTTGAGGAATGCACACACACGTGAATGACATCAATGCCATGGTCCTGCAGGGGGTGTATTGGAAATAAGTGCTTTGTTGATTTTTGAAATGCCTTGATGACCTATGGAATGAGAATGAGTGGTTAAGGGGTCTGTGTTGCATGAATGTGGGCGAAATCCACCGAGCCGTGTCACTCACCTGTAACATCTGGACAGGGCCCGTGGAAATTTAGGGGGGATGCATTGGGGATGGCCCCGCAGGTAAGGTTGTGTCTTGTGGCATCCACCGGGGGACGCGGTCTGTAGACCGGGGTATGTACAAAGGTTAGAGTTTTGAGTTTTTGGTAAGATGGTTAAGTTTGTGGATAAGGTAGGAGTTTTGGTGTGTTGTTTGTTCCTCCCTCCACAGGAACAAGGAAGAAGATGTACATACTTGCATGATGGTTAAGGGGTTCAGCATGTTAAGGAAGTGTAGGTAGGTAGTCCGACTCACTTCCCACAGCCCTTCCTGATTTATTTCGTAGGTTAATTAAGTGTGTGACAGTAAGTGTTAAGGCTGGAATGGTAGCCCTGCGGTGAACCTTGCAGGAGCTACGGTTCCAGGGGGGGGGGCTGTGTTATGAATTTGGTAATGCAACATCTAGAGCTAGGTAGATCTGAATAGGTAGGTATCCGGCTGTCGTGACAGGGACTCTACATGTAATAAGTTCTTGATGTTTAGGCGGTTGTCGGGGTAAGATGTATGAGTGTGGATCTACCTGGAGATTCGAGTGTTAAATAGTGAGGGATTAAAGGTAACGCCCCTGTGAGTATCACCTAGTAATCAAACCTTTGTCCTTTATGGCACTGCAAACCACATAAACATTAGTTAGGTCCTTAGCGCAACATTAAATAATCCCCTTTCCCTGACAAGGACTTCGTATTAAATTGACAGGAAACCAGGCCAAAAACACCACCACAATTGGCCGCCACCGTGTACACCTCCCAAGGCCTACAAACCGGGCCGGCACGTGTTATGCCAGGACCGCAGGGTCGCGTAACGGGGGAGATGTTAGGAGTCGCATGCCGTAGAGGGCGTGACCGGCGAGCTGGGACCATATGATTGGCTGAGGAGTGCGCGAATGTGACGTCATCGGGGAGAGATATATGCGACGGTCGGACGCCATTTTCGCCAGTTGAGTCTCTCTGAGTTCGCCAGTTGAGTTGAGTTGCGATCTGATCTCGAGTCGTCCCAGTTCGTTGAACAGTTGAGTTGAGTTGCGATCTGATCTCGAGTCGTCCCAGTTCGTTGAACAGTTGAGTAGAGCGTCCCAGTTCGGTACCGGAGTGGCAGTTGAGAGAAGTGAGAGCTCGTGGCAGTTGACGGTTCGTGCCATTTTCTACAGTTCGTGACCACAGCTCGTTGCAGTTGGCAGTTGGCACTCGGCACTCAGCAGTTGGCAGTTGGCACTTGGTTTTTGGTTGCTTCGTGCAGCCCTGCGTTGGACCGACGAGGCCTGGTGGCGCTTGGAGGCGGAGGCAGAGGGCCGTGGAACTTGGAGCGAGGTGTGCGATCGGGCCGAAAGGAGCGGTGTTGGACGGCAGCCACAAGGACGACAAAGACAGATAAGCCCGAATCCGCGTACACTGTACACGACGTGACTTGTTATTTTCGTATTAATCTCCCTCGTTTGTGTTTGATATCAGTCGTGTGGGGACGTCCCGATTTAGTTATTAGTATTACCGGCGCGTGCTTTTTCACTGGCTTTACTTTTAATAATAAATCCTTATATTATTTTCTGTACATATTTGAACGCAGTTTCCTGGGTGTTTCATTTTAATAGATAAGGCTGCGGAGCCTTCGCTGCGTCCCGCCATTTCGCGCGTTGGTGTTGAACGTGAGTCCGCCATTGAGTGTTCGCCTCGGGAGTTAAAGTCTCGCAAATCGGTCATCCGTACTCTGTGGTGTTAATCACGGTTACGCGACAATATATATATATATATATATATATATATATATATATATATATATATATATATATATATATATATATATATATAATAGAGATGTCTGTCTGTATGTCGCCATTTTTCTCAGAGTTGGCTGAATGGATCTTCGTCAAACTTTCAGATGTTCATCAGTGAGTGCCTGGGATTGTTTTAGGCAAAGAAAAAAAATTATGAAAAAAAAAAGATCGGTTTTTTGGAGTTAAAAAAAAATCGTTTTTTTTGGAGGGGAAAAAATAATAATACAATCGCTCGATAGTGCCTAAGCCTTTTAAAATTAATGACAGCTATATACAAGTGCACATTCGCATCAATAAATACAATACAATCACCAGACATTTGAATACAAATAAATCAAACAATTTCGGAAGTGTACGAAGTTGGTAGTACGGCTTCTTCTTCTTCCTGATTGGCATCACACCTAACTAAAACGTGATGAATGCCACATTCACCCACCAACATATATATGAACCCCCTTCCTCTCCTGCCTCCCCACCTCCCCTCCTCCCCCCACCCACTCCCCCTCCCCTTCCCCTCCCCCCCCCCATCCCCCTTCCCCCACTCCCTCCCTCCCCTTCCCCCCCTCATCCCCTCTCCCCTGTCCCCCTTTCCCCCCCTTCCATCGGTAGATATACCTGGGGGGAGGGGGTGGGCCTATTCTGTCAAACAATCACAAAGCTGTGTTGCGAGACCTCGTGTCCATTGACCAGTGACAAGCTTGTGCTGCAAGTGTTTTATGTGCGTTTGAGAGGTGCATTGTGTTTGTGTTTTCTTCGTCACCTGTATTGTTTATGTCCCATTTTGTCCTTGTTCTCCTCCCAGCATCGTGTCTCTCTAGTGTATTTATGAATGTGAAGTTAAAACCTATGTGAAGAGCATAGGCCTCCAATTATTATTATTATTATACATACACATGAGGACTCGGCAACGGTTGCTCGAGTGAGATGTGCATGGAAGAAGTTTCGGGAACTGAGTGGCGTGCTGATGAGGAGGAGAGTGTCGCTGAAGCTGAAGGGAAAGGTGTATGCTGCATGTGTGAGAAGTGTTATGATTTATGGGAGCGAGACATGGGTAATGAACGTAGAGCAGCAACGAAGGCTGGAAAGGGTGGAAATGCGAATGGTTCGATGGATGTGCGGAGTATCGTTGAGAGAGAGGAAGACAAATGATAAATTGCGAAAGATGATGGGAATATTCCCTGTGATTGATGCTGTGAAGAGAAACAGGTTGAGATGGTTTGGTCATGTATTGAGGAAGGATGAAAGTGACTGGTTGAGAAGAGTGATGGAAGTTAATGTAGAAGGAAGTAGAGGACGGGGAAGACCGAGAAAGACTTGGCTAAAGATGGTGGAAGAAGAAATGCGGGCAAGGGGGTTAACAAGGAGAGATGCAGAAAATAGGGCAAAATGGAGAAGATTGTCATGGGGACCGCAAGGCTAACCCCCGCTCTAGCAGGGAAAATGGCCTTAAAATGCATGTTGTGTTGTTGTATACACATGAGGGGAAGTCAAAAGAAACATTATGAATTCCAAAATGACATTATGAATCTCACCACTAGGAAAAATATGACTGACTGGAAACCACACAGAAAAGGATCAACATCGACTGTATGTTGAGTTTTACTTCATGGGCAGTGGAAAAACATTTTTGAAGAGGGAGGCATGGGGCGAGGATCTTTGAGGGCAAAACTATTTGCCTTATTTCATACACTCCATGTACCACTTTGAAGTTAAATGCTTGCTTACCCATAAATATAATGCCAAGCTGGAGTTCTAAGGGGCTTTTACATATCACAAACACATGAAACTTTAAAAGGTTTTAAAAAATGAATTATAGACAAGGAAGAATAGGAGGGGAGATAAAGAGAAAAGGGAAGGAAAGTTTGGGAGAAGGGATATTTTTGAAAATAAAAGGAAAGGAAGTTTAGAGGAAATAAGAATAAGGGGAGGGATGGAGAATGTATGGGGCATATGCTGGAAAGTTTCCATTTTGAGGGCCTGGCACCAAACTAAGATGTGGGCCCCAATTTAACCTCCCTCCCCTGTCCCCCTTATGTTTGTTATGGGGTTCTTCCATGGGCTGAGACGCCATTGCCTCCATTGTAAACCCAGTCCGGGCAGACGGGTCAAAATATCTGCTATTTTGTGTACGTAATGTGGACAGATACCCCAAAAACAGAGCTTAATGGTGAAATGTAGTACTTATAAAGTACATACAATCGATCTCGTAGCTACTAAAGTTACTGATTCAACGGGATACAAAAACCGCTTTTGCAGCTCATTTCCAGTTTCATACTCCGATTTCATGGTGCATCCTCATAAAATGAAGGGAGAGTATACTGTCTGCATAGATTGCATACATATGTTGTATTTCTGTTTCATCTACTCCTAGAGGATTTGACTTCGGGAGCTGAAACGTTTAGGGATGAATGAGGGTACCCTGAAGTTGTGCCTGTGCAAGTTTCATTCAATTCCATTGTTTCGTTTCATCACCAGAGAAGGATGTAGGGATGAAGGGTCACATGATAATTTATTGTGACCATCCCTACCTTGTTTCCATACTTTTTGGAGTGACATTCCTACATTTTTTGCATTTTTAGAAAATGTTTTTTTTATCACTTGTTTCTTTCCTCTTATTATTATTTTTTGTTTAGAAATGTATTTACATGCTGGAGAATTTCATTGTTATTGCAAGGAATTTTTGCACCTTCCCCGCTATAAAATGCAGTAGATTTGTGTTTAAACCGAGTTCGTGGATTAAACCAATTTTGAGCTAGATTGTCAGAAAATAAGAATAATAATAAGATTAAGAATGACAAATGCACACTTTGGGTCTCTCATTTTTTTTAGTTCAGCAATGATGTCCCAAAGTTTAATGCGTGTTATTGGATGGGAATTTCTCTGCAGATGACTGGCAATTCTTAGGTTTATAAGTTTTATTGTGGTAGATTTTTTGAGGATTTATGTTGTACTAGTACACCCGCTGATTACGGGAGTGGCAGGGAGGGTCATTCCTCTTTGGGGTATGTAGATTACAGTCGATCTATGGTCAGATCTCAAGAACATCTGGTGTGTGTTCATTTACCAAGTTTCTTGTGGGGAGATCGCCAAGTGGTTTAAGAATTTGAGCAAGCACTCCATTCAAAACCGTTAAGGAATGGCTGGCTTGGCAAGCGCTAGCTAGCTGCTTGGTAAAGGAGCACAACTCGAGATTCTCCCTTTCAGTTTCGTATTAAACAGCAGGAGCGAGTTTCAAAAGTTCACTACGAAAAATGCCACGGTAGCGGCAGAAAGGGCCATGTTATTAACCCAACATTTGTGGGGTATATAGAGTACAGTAGATCTTCGCTCAGTTCTGTAAGTAAACTTTACTTCACGGATGTCGGTATTTCTTCATTTAGTGTTATAAAGAGCATTAGCGACTGTTTAAAAAGCAAATCATACGTGTTTGTGGTTTATAATATTTTTTACTTCCTGTCGAAGCCATTGCTGACACGGAAAAGCCATTATAACTATAAACTATTTATACACGTTATCACTGCAGGAAAAACGCCTTGGGGAAGTGGGACATTATTAGTATGAATATTGTTTTGTAATAACATTAACAATGTGCGATTACCATTAATTTTGTTATTGAAAGCGTCTTTGGAAAAACGCCACGATAAATCTTCTTCTTTGGAAAAACGCCACGATAAAGCTAATTTAACATTGATATACACCTCAACACGCAACCCCATTGACGGCAATGACGGGGAAAACCCGCTTGGGGGAGAAAACCCCATTGGGAAGGGGGGCAAATGAATGCGCTACAACCTTCATTATGTAACCCATCGTCATCCTGTCAAGTTTGGTTGAGATTGGATAAGTAACGACGGAATGTATTGGCGTCAAAAATTCATCAGACAGACACATATGGCGTATTTTAGTATGATTGAACCAAGGGAGTGTCCGAGCCTTCCCTGCATAAGAAGTCTACCGACTTCTTGATAAGAAATCATGATATACTCATTTCAATGAAATTCATGACCATCCTCCAGAAACAGCCAAAATACTGTAGTGAAATGATAGAATTACTGTAATACTTTCTCATATCAGTATCGATACAAGTAAGGCTATAAAACACTGAAATGAATCAGATTAAATCCCACCGTTCGCAGGTTGAAGTGAAGGATCTCATCCATGTAGATGGGAAGAGTTGTGAAAATTGTGAAAAAGCTCCAATTGAAGCTTGTCTGGGCTATGATGATTGCCCAAACAGGAAGTGACGTGGCGATTGCTCTCCACGGCTTGGTTACCTGCACTTTCTGCATTCAGCAAGGTAATGTCACAAAACCTGTGATCAGATATTTTCAGTTTGAACCTGTAGGCCATTTTGGCAAGGCCCGAGCCAGAAAAAAACTTGATGGCAATGTGAATCGGGTTCGGTGAACTTTGGTTGAGGCGTACCGTTGATAAGAAGGACTTTGTACTGAACAAGATGTACTTCCGCTCACTTGAAGATATATGCGGATGGCTCATGGGGTCATCGTGAGCAAATGCAAACCAGCATGCCGTCCACAGCAGCCCAGCCACACCTGGGAATGGAATTGAAAAACGTACCCAATTATGGTCTCAATTATCTTTTAAAAAATACTTGGCATGTTATTCATCGTTATGGATAATTATTCAACCGTACAGTACCTTGTGCCCCCCCCCCCCCCCCCAATCAGAGGAAATGGTCATTGAGAGTGTCCCTGTACAAAATCATCAATTATCCTTAATAAAACAAATACATTTTCAGAATGTGACAAAACACACCTTCTTACCCAATGTCTGTTTAATCAGTGACATCAGTTATTCCAAGGGCCAAGTTTGTCTAAAATTGTGAAACGTTACTTCAACCTCCACAAATTGGCCTCAGTTTGTACCAATGCTAACATTCCACAACTATGTTGTTGTCTTTGTTCAACTTTGTTGGTCACATTCTATCTTCTCAATCACCACTTGCATACCAAGGTTGTTGAGTCACTAGGGCATGCCCGTACGTGGGTGCCCGTTCCTTGCCAAAAAAAAAAAATAACGCTACCCGTACGCTCTACCCCGCCCGTACGCCCGTAAACAAAAAAAACAACGCTCTTCGCTTCCGCCCTTCGCTCTGACTGAATTGGGAGAAATAATGCGCATAAGAAATCGAGAAATTATTATTTTCTCCGGAAGAAATCGAATTACGAACCGTAATGGCGCACGCGCTCGGCTCGGCTCGCTCTCACATCGGCCACGCCTACGCAATAACGCGTTCTGTGATTGGCTGCCGGAAGTGCAGTCTTCACTGTCCGGAAGGTCGCAAATCGCAGTTACGATGAATCGCAAATTAGTTTTAATTAGTTTTAAAACATAGTTTAACGGCAACATAGTTTGCCAACGTGAAATAAATGAATACGCTCTCAAATGTGCCGTCCGAGGCAGAGTCTGTTCGGCACGTTCGGCACACGTGATAGCTCGCTGCTCTCTGATTGGTTGAATCGTTTTTTGGACATAGCTCGGTAACTACTTGTCCGATTAATTTCAAACCTTGAAAAGGCACATCCTCGGGTCCCCAGCAATATACCTGGCAAGTTTCAAGTATATCGGACCCGTGGTTGTCGAGAAACAGCGGTCACAGACAAACAAACAAACACACACACAGACACACACACACACACACACACACACACACACACACAGAGATTACTGGAATTATAGATAGATAATGAACAATCCTTCCATTAAACCTGAGGCTCAATTTTTCACTTTTGAGAGTGAATCAGCATAGATGTGATGTGGTAGTGCAGGTATAATATGCTCACCTTTGAGGTATCTAGTTTAGGTGTGAATCCAAAATTGACATAAATTGACATCCTTGTGTTTCTCAGGCATGGTGTTGCCTCAATGAGCGCATTGTCATTCAGATAGGACATTAAGCTGGGTCCAGTCTGGCAGCGTTAGTTGTTTGTAACAGCAAACTACTTAGTGTAATCCTAGCCATGGAAGTGCTTTGGTAGCACGAACCGACCACAATAACACACACACACACACACACACACACACACACACACAGCCACTGCAGGAAGAGGAACAGACCCAACCCATTGGCATGGACCAAGACAGAAGGGATAAATAAATAAATAAAACACCTTTAGAGGCCATTTTTCCCCGCAAAGCGGGGGTTGGCCTTTTTCGGGAACCGTGGTTGTTGTTGTTTTTCGGTCCCCTTTTTTTGAAGCAATGTTTTATGGCCGGATGCCCTTCCCGACGCCAACCCTTTTTGCCGCCTTTAACGACAAACAGGGAATTACCAGTGAACTGGTACTCAATTAGCCGACCTCGGAAGGCATGACAGGCTGAGTCAACCCCCCTGGCGTTAATTCAGCGATCGACCGAGATTCGAACCCAGGATCCCAGGATAGGGTGCCGGCTTGGGCTAGGGTGCCCAAGCCGGCACCCTAGCCGCTAGCCCAACACCAAGACAGAAGGGATAAATACATTAAATTTTAAATTCCTTGTCCACTTCAAAAACCAAATGGAAATTCTACACGTCAAAATAAGATAATGACGAGAGGGGCGGATAGTGATGGGCAGGAAGGGGAGGGAGAAAGGCAGAATGAGGTAGAGGAAGAAGATAAGGAAGATGAAGAGCAGCATGAACTGGAGGAAGAGCTTGAAAAATAGAGAGGAGATTGATAACACTCACAGAAAGATCACAACTCCATAGAATAGAAAATAACAAGCAGACAAAAATACTGGTAAGGAGAACCAACAGAGCACTCTGAAAAATCATACCAGGGAATGCCATCGAGAAGGAAATCAACAATATGAGCTTTGCAGCAGCATTAGTCATTCAAGAAAAAGTGCCAGGCAAATATTCCTGCAAGAAAAATAAACCAGGCCCTACAAACGGATACCCTACAAAAGTAGCACCGTGGAAACGGAGATGAATGAAACACGGTGAACAACTGAGAAAGGAACCGGCACAAATACTGAAGTTATTAATAAGAGGAAACAAAAGTCCAAAACCAATATGAAGAGAATCCAAATATATATATATATATTCTCCTGACCCTGGTCTCACTGTTCTGAGAGAACGAACACCGACTCTTCAGGAGAAAAAAGCAGCAGGGAAATAGTCAATGCTAGGAAGGTGCCGATAGATCTCACATTCTGTTTACTCCAGCATTCATACAATGTCTCAGGCTTAGGTAAGTCTTTTGGGACTGCCACTGGCAGGTAACATGTAATCTAGTGCTACTTGCCGCATGGTCGGGTTGTCAGCGACGAAGCCAACACCTCTCACTGGCTTTGCTAGTGATGACACAGGGTGACTGACAACCTGCCAGGATCAAAAACACCAGCTGGCAAAGGGCAGATGAGTTCCCCTTGGGAGCCACCAGCCATCCAGTAGGGAGATGGCGTCTCCTAAAAAACACCAAATTGAGGTATAAAATTTGATTTTTCTGCATGGCCTAATTTCCCCGTCCTAGCCTAGTTGCCTCCTCCTAGCCTAGTTGCCTCCTCCTGGCCTAGTTGCCTCCTCCTGGCCTAGTTGCCTCCTCCTGGCCTAGTTGCCTCCTCCTGGCCTAGTTTCCTCCTCCTGGCCTAGTTTCCTCCTCCTAGCCTAGTTGCCTCCTCCTGGCCTAGTTACCTCCTCCTGGCCTAGTTTCCTCCTCCTAGCCTAGTTGCCTCCTCTTGGCCTAGTTTCCTCCTCCTGGCTTAGTTGTCCCTTCCTGGCCTAGTTGCCTCCTCCTGGTCTAATTTCCTCCTCCTGGCCTAGTTGCCTCCTCCTGGCCTAGTTTCCTCCTCCTGGCCTAGTTTCCTCCTCCTGGCCTAGTTTCCTCCTCCTGGCCTAGTTTCCTCCTCCTGGCCTATTTTCCTCCTCCTGGCCTAGTCGCGCCCTCCTGCACAGTGGTTCTCTGAAGAGGTTTCCTCGTTTCAGGACTCGGTGAAGGTTTTGCCAGTTTTTCCTGTTCTTCTTTTTCTTTGTAGCACTTTACCTCTAGTGTCTAGTGGCTTTCAGCCTTGTTTCGGGTGAACTTTAATTAAAAAATAATAATAATAAAAATAAATAAAAACAACCTGCTGGTACAGATTCCAAAAAATATAGTATTATGGAAAAAGGGGTCATGCCCAAACTTCTTGGCATTGTAAGAACGCTCGAAACCTCAAAGTCCTCAGACTCGCCAAGCAGTCGGAATGCTCGGATGGAACTTGCGGAACAGAGCAATACCGACCTGCTCCAAATCTATAAGGAAGATGTTCTGGTCATGGAATATTTTACCTCCTTGCCCAAGCAAGACTTTCGTGAGGGTGCGCTGGGGCAGCACTTCAAGGTATAAATAGAGTCAAATATTTGAGCTGTTTGCTAACACAAAAGCCTGAAGGGAACGAGAGGGATGCAAAAAAGTTTTTAATCGCGAGGCTGGATGAAACCAACCAATTATCAACAGAGGACCAATACCAATTAATCAATTAATCAAATTAAACTAATTACAGACTTGGCATTTAATATGGAATTTTTTTTGTGGGGGTGAACTTACTTTTCAAGATGTCTTCGAACCAAAAGTTCATTGGAATTATGTAGAAATTATTCTAGATTTTGTTAATGTGACCTTTAAAAGAAACAAAAACCACATTTGACATTTAGAAACAAATAAATTGATCCTTGAAAGTGATGTAAACTGATATCGAACTCAATTCATGGACAGTACTGTGTTAAACTTCTGTACGTTTTCCAGAAGTATCTCTTTATTTTGCATATTAGCCAAAAAAAATTTTAACAAAAGTTAAATTACGACTGGGATTACGGACAGTAAAATTACAGTTCAGTACTTCGTGTAACCCCCACAAGCATTCAGGAGAGCACGTACACGTTGAGGCATGCTGTTCACGAGATTTGCCAAGGTTTGGACAGGAATCGCTTGCCATGCAGTGACAATAGCCTGCTGCAATTCAGGCACAGACGTCGGCTGCTGGTCCAAGTGGTCGATTTGACGCGTTAATTCTGCCCACAAGTTCTCTATCGGATTCGTATCCGGGGACATGGCAGGACACTCCATATGCTCTACACCACGGTCAGCAAGAAAGTGTTGGATCATGCAAGCACGATGAGGCCGTGCATTGTCATCTTGGAAGACAAAGTTTCCTCGAAAGGCTGCATGAGCAAATGGAAGCAATGTTTCTTCCAGAATGGCCCTGCACTTGAACTGGTTCAGGTTTCCATTCAGAACAACCAGGTCAGTTTTTCCCCCTGCATGAAAAGCAGCCCAAACGGTCACCCCACCACCTCCAGCTTGGACTCTTGGCACTATACAATCTTTGTTGTAGGCTTCATGCACTTGTCTGTGCACTCGGACGTGGCCATCTTGACGATAGACCAGAAATCTAGACTCGTCACTGAAGATCACATGATTCCAGTGTCCTGGCTGCCATTAACGGTGCTCTCTGGCCCACTGCAATCGGCGCTGGCGGTGTTGTCTGGTCAGGCGTGGCTTTCTCAGGGGACGCCTGGCACGATAGCCTGCTTGAACCAGTCGTTGGTTGACTAGCCTTCTCGATACAGGCACATTTGTCAGTTGCTGCCACTCAGCCCTAAGCCGATTAGCTGACTTGGTACGGCCATTGCGGACTAACCGGTGCAGCTGGCGATCATCCCTCCTTGTGGTTCTGCGGGGATGTCCTGGCCTCGGTATTGGAGTAGGGACACCCCTCTGAGCATTTCGTTTCAGGATCTTTGACACATGACCTTGAGTGATGCCATACTGCCGAGCAATAGCACACTGTTTCATGTCGTAATTTCGTAAAGCCACCACTCCATGACAAACAGCATTGTCGAGTTGACGGACCATCTCCAGAGGAAGCGGCAATAACTTTTGGAGACGTGCAGCAGTTGTTTTCCACTAATACAGAATGCAACAACCCTTATATACCCGATTGTGAAGCCAATCGTCAAATGCACCTGTCTGTACATTTTGCCACGCCACCTGTGATATAATCCTGTTGTTGACTTCTTGCTGCGACAGACAATCAGTGACATGGTTCTTTTAACAAATAAATCACCAAAGTGTAAAAGAAACTCACCAGATTGATATACTGAGTTAAGAAAGTAAACCCAAGTCAAGAAAAATAATAATTCCATATTCAATGCCAAGTCTGTAATTAAACCAATTGTTAATTAATCAATCAATCAATCAAGGTAATTAATTAATCAATAAGCAAGTTAATTACTTAATCAAGTAAGGTAATCAAGTTACTCAATCAGGTTGCTAGTCAATTAATCAAGTTAATTAATCATTAATTTATTAATGAATTATCAATTAATGAGGTTGGATTAAACCAATTAATCGAGGTTACGTTTAGGGTGGTTGGTTGGAGGTTGGGTTGGTTGGTTGGTTGGTTGGAGGTTTGGATCGAGGTTGGACCTTCAACCTTATCTTTGACGGAATGCGACACCAAAATATACCAGTAATTAATAAACCTTCTTACTCGTTTAACTAAAAGTCTGGATGCTCAAAGTTGGAAATTCAACAGCTGCCATTAGCACTCTTAAGAAAGTTCAATGCCATGATTATTTGACTGACACAATATGAATAAGGAAACATTGTTCAAATACATCTGCAAAGCCAAGCAAATAAGAAGAGGATGATCTCTGAGATATCTGGTAATCAAAAATAATGTCATTCTTCAGCGGGTTCGGTTCTCCGCAAACATAATTTCCTTCAAGATCCTTAACATAAAACTACTCACCCAGGATGTAGAATATGACCTCCCAGGAAAAGTATGAAGTGAGCAATCCCGAGAGTGACAAGGTGAGCAAAATTCCGATTTGGCCTCCTGCATGCAATCATCCGAGGATTGTGTATGATGAAATAAATTAATCACATTCATAAGTAATGGGACAGAGATTGTGCACAGATCGTACGCAAGAAAAATACACACACAAAGAGCAAGAAATGTTCCACGCAAGTTAGAATAGTCCCTTGATATTCCCATCAAGATTTCCAAGCAGCAGATTTTATTTGGAAAACTTTGTATCAAAGGAAGTGTGAAGCAGCCCCCCCCCCGCCCCCACCCTCTTCATACTGAGTGGGGTGGTTTACCTGTACCTGTATGCAACTTTAACATGGGGAGTGAAAATTCTTTTCTCGGCTTCTAATGGACGAAATCGGCTGCAAATTTCAGAAGTAAATGCTTTTTGTATGTCGAGGTAAAATGTTCCAAGTTTCAGAAGTAAATGCTTTGTACGTCGAGGTAACATGTTCCAAGTTTCAGAAGTAAATGCTTTTTGTACGACGAGCTAACATGTTCCAAGTTTCAGAAGTAAATGCTTTTTGTACGTCGGGCTAACATGTTCCAAGTTTCAGAAGTAAATGCTTTTTGAACGTCGAGGTAACATGTTCCAAGTTTCAGAAGTAAATGCCTTTTGTACGTCGAGCTAACATGTTCCAAGTTTCAGAAGTAAATGCTTTTTGTACGTCGAGGTAATATGTTCCAAGTTTCAGAAGTAAATGCCTTTTGTACGTCGAGCTAACATGTTCCAAGTTTCAGAAGTAAATGCTTTTTGAACGTCGAGGTAACATGTTCCAAGTTTCAGAAGTAAATGCCTTTTGTACGTCGAGCTAACATGTTCCAAGTTTCAGAAGTAAATACTTTTTGAACGTCGAGTTAATATGTTCCAAGTTTCAGAAGTAAATGCCTTTTGTACGTCGAGCTAACATGTTCCAAGTTTCAGAAGTAAATGCTTTTTGTACGTCGGGCTAACATGTTCCAAGTTTCAGAAGTAAATGCTTTTTGTACGTCGGGCTAACATGTTCCAAGTTTCAGAAGTAAATGCTTTGTACATAGAGATAACATGTTCCAAGTTTCAGAAGTAAATACTTTTTGTACGTCGAGATAACATGTTCCAAGTTTCAGAAGTAAATGCTTTTTGTATGTCGAGGTAACATGTTCCAAGTTTCAGAAGTAAATGCTTTTTGTACGTTGAGCTAACATGTTCCAAGTTTCAGAAGTAAATGCTTTTTGTATGTTGAGGTAACATGTTCCAAGTTTCAGAAGTAAATGCTTTTTGTACGTCGAGGTAATATGTTCCAAGTTTCAGAAGTAAAAGCCTTTTGTACGTCGAGCTAACATGTTCCAAGCTTCAGAAGTAAATACTTTTTGTACGTCGAGGTAACATGTTCCAAGTTTCAGAAGTAAATGCCTTTTGTACGTCGAGGTAACATGTTCCAAGTTTCAGAAGTAAATGCTTTTTGTACGTCGAGGTAATATGTTCCAAGTTTCAGAAGTAAATGCTTTTTGTATGTCGAGGTGACATATTCCAAGTTTCAGAAGTAAATGCTTTGTACGTCGAGGTAACATGTTCCAAGTTTCAGAAGTAAATGCTTTTTGTACGTAGTGGTAACATGTTCCAAGTTTCAGAAGTAAATGCTTTTTGTATGTCGAGGTGACATATTCCAAGTTTCAGAAGTAAATGCTTTGTATGTAGTGGTAACATGTTCCAAGTTTCAGAAGTAAATGCTTTTTGTACGTAGTGGTAACATGTTCCAAGTTTCAGAAGTAAATGCTTTGTACGTCGAGGTGACATGTTCCAAGTTTCAGAAGTAAATGCTTTTTGTATGTCGAGGTAACATGTTCCAAGTTTCAGAAGTAAATGCTTTTTGTATGTCGAGGTAACATGTTCCAAGTTTCAGAAGTAAATGCTTTGTATGTAGCGGTAGCATGTTCCAAGTTTCAGAAGTAAATGCTTTTTGTACATTGAGGTAACATGTTACAAGTTTCAGAAGTAAATGCTTTGTACGTAGAGGTAACATGTTCCAAGTTTCAGAACTAAATGCTTTTTGTACGTCGAGGTAACATGTTCCAAGTTTCAGCAACGTCTGTTTCCGCATTCTTGCGTTTTATGAAGAAAACCCTCAAATTCACGTTGGGGTCTGTCAGTCTGTCCCTCCGTCCGTACATCTTGCCGAAATGTGTTGGCGCTCGTATCTCAAAGGCTATACATTGAAACTAGCTGAAACTTGGAATATACATCGGCCAATAAATCTAATTAATGGCTTTCGAAACAAATTCCAACTAAGTGCCATAGATTTTGCTTGGCTCAAAAGGGCGAACCCCAAAAGGTTGTTTAAAAAAAAAAATTTGACTCCGGTAGTAATCCATATATAATGTTTTCTCTGTTCAAGATTGGATTGATACCGTATTTCATGACGAGCAATAGGAGAGATGGTTTGCAGTATCGGGTGGGTCCCCCATACAGACCACGGGAAATAGGTTGTTTTTTAATCAGTGTAATTTAGTTGATGTATGTGTGTCTCCATGTATTTTTTCATCCATCGTTGTGATGGCTACTTTCTATGGCCACTCACAGTATCCACGGAAAATGAAGGACATTCTTGGAAAAAATGCCAGGGGCATATAAAAGGTCCCTTAATATGGATGTGCCATGTGGCAAACAATAGAGAATAAGGGACATTCCATAGCTTGTAGAAAATGCCGAACAATAGAGAATAAGGGACATTCCATAGCTTGTAGAAAATGCCAAACAATAGAAAATAAGGGACTTTCTAAACATCTCATGTGCATGCTGGACTATGCTGTGTTCTTAGGAGGAACCAAGCGATGCTCTAGAAAAGTTAATATCAAGGGGCACCCTAAATATATAGGTTAAAACCGTCAGTACATAAAGTTTTTTGTAAATTGGAAGTTTATCGCCAATGATGTACCCTCTTTCACACCACCTTATCTAACACGTGAAATTACGTATTCATGCCTGTTGTTTGTGTCCTTTATGACGTCATCATAATATATTGTTATGAATTTGGGTAGAGGAATATCTAGAGCCAGATAGATCTGCATAGGTAGGTACTCGACTGTCGTGATAGGGAATCTACCTGTAATAAGTTCTCTGTTTAACCCGGATGTCGGTATAAGTCGTATCTGTGTCCCCGCCACGAGGGGGCGGGGCGTGCTAAATAGTGCAGGGATTATGGGTAAAATTCCTTCATTTGTCGTCCCCTCTGTCGCCAACCCAGTGTCCCTTATGGCAACGTATTCTCATATAGACACTTAGATAGGTCCTTAGTGCACACATTAAACAATTCCCCTCCCTTACCACAACGACATTGGAAGACAAGCAGGAAGCGGCCACGTACAACACCGGCGTGGGCGTCAGACATCATGTGAGACAAGCTATAACCATGCCCAGGGAACGTGTGATTGGTTGGTGTAGAAGTTATATGTTTAGCCCAGCCAATCAGAGCAGAAGGTGCCAAACGTCCATTTAGAAGGGGGTCACTAATTGGAGGAAGAGGGACGCTGACGTCGGAAGGCGGGAAACACCATGAAGAATCGAGGCTCTGATTGGTAATGCGCCAGAACTGACGTCACACCGTGCGTGACAAAACGTCTGGTTCGCGGGCATTTCACCCTGGTATTGGAGATCACCCCTTCGTGCTTGTGTGGCTCTGCGCTGGACCCTTCGTGCTTGAAGCTCTCTCTGCGCTGGACTCTTGGAGCGAACTTGCTTTTGCTTTTGATGCTGTGAGCGAAAGGACATCGTGTGTGACCGACGAGGAGCTTGGAGCGGGGCGTGCCGCTGAGCGGGTCACCCAGGGCCTGGCGGAGCACGTGAGCGAGGTGGACTGAGGCTTCTTCGCGTCGGGGCTGGATGGGGCCACGTTGGACGACGGACGCACCACTGCGGACAGTTAAGACGCACCACATCTCACACAAATACACGATGTACATTTTATTTTATTAATTCATTTCCTTTGTGTCGTATTTGAAGTCTGTGTAGGGACGTCCCAATTTAGGATTAGGTTTTATCGTCGTCGCGTTTCCTTGTTCTCGGGTTCCGTTCAATAAACGTGTTTATTTTTGTACATTTTACCCCGGATTCCCGTTTGAGTTCATTCCCTCTATAGGTACACGCTTGCCGCTTCTTCCTCTTCATTCTTCCTCCCGTGCTTTTATAGCCGAATCCGTAATTTATCGTCACCTCAAGTAAAGCCGTTTGAGCCATCCGCGGTCCTACGGTATTAACAGAGGGATTCGCGCGACAATATCGATCATTACATGACTCCTTTTTATTTACTCAATGGCCCATCTCCAATACTGATGAGGAAAATTGATGGTATGTCTGTTGTTGAATCAAGGAAAAGATTGAATATTGATATTTTGAATTGAAAGTCAATGGAAGGAAGTGCAAATGAATGACACCTCAAACAGAATCATAGAAGCCAATGACCAACGAAGTGAACATGTGAACGATTGATTTCACATTCATGGGAAGTCAGACGCCCACATGCTCAGCCGATATCCTCCGTCACATATCTTTAGTGGCACAGGCATTTGGCCGTCTGCTGTTCAAAATTGAGAGTACCAGGTGAGGCAAAGAATATGATGTCAGAATTGCAGGGCCCTGGATGGACACAATCAAACTGGAAGTAAATTGTCGATTCAAACAATCCTGTCTTTTTCACACACATCATTTGGTTCTGTCTCAACCGAGAAGAGCATCTCTTATGTTGTTGTTCTTGTTGATGTTGTTGATGTAGTATAGCTCCGGACAGTTCTCTTAAACAAGCCCGTAGCATGGAGACAGCCGATTGATCTCCCAGGAGCGACCCAGAGATAGATCCCCTACATCTAAGATGGAGTACCCCCACCTTCACAAAGTCGGGGCCATGACAGAGTTAGAGAAAGAGAGAGGGAGATTTAAGAGAGAGAGAGGGAGAGTTAAGAGAAAGAGAGGGAGAGAGTTAGAGAGTTAGAGAGAGAGAGAGAGAGAGACACACAATAGGGAAAGGGCCGGTCCATGGGGACCGATCGGCACTCTGACCGTGACTGTGCTGCCCTGACAAATTTGGGCATCAAGGAAGAATGGGGAAGATTTCGCCCCTGACTTGCGTTGGGTGGTACAACCACCATGAAGAGGCATCCCCGATAGTTGTCTTCTCTTATGTAAACTGCACCAGTTGGTCTGTCAATTTATATTTCATGCACATTTTATCTTCCCCTGCAACAACATTCACCAGCCCGGTTATGACACCTGATTACCTTTACATACCTGAGTAGGTAATCATCACCAGCTTACCACGTTCGAAAGGAGGTGCCCACTTACTCCACAGGCAATGCATGCTGGGAAACAGTGCTCCCTGTATTATCAGCCATGAAAAGATAGCAATATTAAAATCAGTATGAAACAGTGCAAGAAACAAAAAGCAGGTGATGACGATGTTGAAATTGGCATGAACACCGATGAAGTCTGGCTAAATTTGATAATATTGCTGATGCTGACTTTCCTTATTATTTTAAAAACTTCTGAACATCAAGTCACACCAATGTTCTGCAACCCACCTGAGCTAATCCCAGGCATCCACGTGCAACCATCAGGTTCAGAGGTCCCTGGTGAGCCACAAACGGAGTGACTAAGGTGACGATGGATGCCATAACAGTGCTGATCCCAAATACGATCCGTGGACCCCATCGCTCAGCGGCTAATCCTGCCGGAACCTTGAATGGGGGCCAGACTAGTCACCAGGGAATATCAGAAACGAACAAAAATTTGGAGACAGAAGTATGTACAGGAAATAAGGTTATATATACACCTTACAAGTGTTACGGATTTATTCATATTTTATGTAATTTTTTCATACATATTTTGAGAAGCGTGGACTGAAAATGAGCCTGGAGAAGACTGAGATAATGTCGGTCGGACAGCAGAGAGAGAAATTTAATATCAAGTTATAGGGGAAGGAGATAAGGCAAGAGATATATTTGTGTACCTACTGTAGGTGGAATGGTGAGTGACCTGTGATGGTAGTTAGGAGGCAGAGCTACGCAGGAGGATATAGCTGGATTAATTAGGATGACTGTGGTTGTGAAGAGTGTGGATAGAAGGAGGATGGATGAACTAAGGGAGATAGAAGATGGGTGGAAAGAGCTGGGCTGGAGAAAGGGGTCTAGACCGCAGTTGAGATGGGAGAATTGTGTGAAGAGACGTCAGAAAGGTGGAGGTGGATGGAGAGTGGAGATAGATATGGCTGGTGAGAGAAGCAATGTTGTGAAAAGAGAAGAGCAGCACCTCAGGACCAGTCAGAGGTTAGCAGCCATAAAATACATTTTGTGAGTGGAAATGGCATGAGATAACGGTGAGCTGCAACCTTGAAGCCCTGTAAGGAGGAATATGATTCGTCAGACACATGGCGGCAATAACAGGTGGGAAAAGACAGTTCAAGCGAACAATTGTCAAAAAATTGGCCTCCTTGGGAGTGAGAGCTGGGACGCAAATGTGCCTGGGATAGGGGAAATGTTCGACATGCTTACCCTGCGCCCGCGAAGTGAAAAGCAGGGTTAAGCGATCGATTGCATACATGTGGCAAGCGTGCGTACGTGTGGCGTGTCTGCATTTAAAAAATTCATTTTCTCGGCAACTGTCGGTCCGATTGACACGGCAGTTTACCATAGGAGCGCCTCTGCCTGTAGAATTTTTTTATTCATAATTATGAACTCATAGGTCACGTGGAATGCACGCCATCTTGGAAAGACGTTACACCTCTATATCTCGAAAACCGCTCAATGGAAAAAAAATTGAAACATGGCTCATTGTCAAGTAGTCCCCATGGGGAATAAGATATCTTGATGATGAGGTCAGTGCCTTCGTTATGACGTTGTCGTGGGTGCACAGAGATTGAATGTCCACACACACCAGGAACAAGTATTGAAGATTTATTATCTGGAGAAGAGTCACTTGATTATACGAGGATTACTACAAAGTTTAACAGTACACTATGCCTGCATATATGACCACAAACTCAACACAATGTCTCAAGCAAAACTTCTGCTCGACTCTGTTGAATTCAGTCTTTTTTAGTGTTTTTGCGAACAGTTTGCGAACAGTTTTTAGTGGCCTTTTTCAGGCACCTTGGTCCCCTTTTTTTGAAGCAATGTTTTACGGCCGGATGCCCTTCCTGCTGCCAACCCTGTTGGTCGCCTCTTGCAACACACAGGGAATTACCAGTGAACTGGTACTCAATTTGCCGACCTCAGAAGTACAGGCCATCTTGGAAAAAGCAAAACATGTAGCACCTCTATATCTCCGTAACCGCTCCATGGAAAAAATTGAAACATGGCTCATTGTAAAGAACTCCGCATGAGGAATAAGTGTTGTTAATGATGACGTCATTTGGTCTCTTAATTATGACGT
Source organism: Myxine glutinosa (assembly GCF_964187855.1). Taxonomy (NCBI): domain Eukaryota; kingdom Metazoa; phylum Chordata; class Myxini; order Myxiniformes; family Myxinidae; genus Myxine; species Myxine glutinosa. The sequence goes on from NC_136269.1 coordinate 20,515,551, forward strand.
CATAATTCGACAGGGACAACGTTTTGTCTGATCAGTTTGAAATTTCTTGAGCATGATCTACGCAACAATTATATTAGATAATATATATTTATGATGTCATCACTCACGTGGACTAGCAGCCATATTGGATCAAAGAAAAAAACCCTTCAAAAACAGAAGAGCTGGCTCTCACCAAGTTTACTGCGCAGGGTAAGTATTCTATGAATACCATCTTGTTACTAAAGTTTTGCATTAAGGTAAGGACAAAACTATTCATTTCTGAGAATAAAAAACAACTTTTACTTCCTTTCCAATCAATATAAAGCATTTAATAATTATTAAATACATTTCTGATCATCCATATTGTGCTTTGTGTTCTTTGACTTCCAAACATGCCAAAGCTTGTCCCAAATCTTGGATATGTCGATACGTTTGGAGATTTTGCCTGGAGAGTGATATTATAACAATACAGGTTTCTTGGCAACACAGAGCAGTAGGAGTTGCGGAACAGAGCAAGGTCCCCTCTTCTGGTGAAACTGCCAAAATCAAGACTCTCTGCCCACCTTCACTCTTTCATTCCTCTTTTCTCCCGCCTCTGGAACAAACTCCCTCACTCTCTTCAATCCCACTCCTCCCTCCAGGTCTTTAAAACAGATGTTCACCACCATCTCTTATCTTCCCCCATCCAAAACGTTAATTGTTTCTACCCCCGTTAATTCACCCCAGATCCACTTTTTTTGAAATACCGACTTCTTTCCTGGAAATCCTAGCAGTGTCCATATGTTTTATACCTCTCCCACTCCCCTCCCCCCCCCCCCCACCCCATTTCCCATGCCTCCTCCCCCAAGCCCTCTCCCTCCCACAGAACTCCCGATGTCCCTGTTCTCTACTCTTGTACTTGTGTGCTTCCCTCTCTCTCCCCATCTTGTCTCCCGCTCCCTTTATTATATTGATACGGACGCGGTTTAGATGTTATTTACCGAGCGGTGGTATGGCCGCGACCGAACAGTTATTCCCCGACTAGACCCCGATTCCACCCAGATGTTGACCAAATCGCGCTATGCTAAATCAATGATGGAAAGGACACAACGACTGGGATAGATGAAACGACGCAAGGGGTACAGTTCTCAAGACCTCTGGAGGAGGGTGTAATTACAGTGGTGGAGAAAAGGGGGTAGATTACAAGGTAGTGAGGTAAAGACACAGAAGAGATGGGCACTTAATTACAGTCTTATCTTATCCCAGACAGACCACAGACAAACGGAACAAGGTAGACTTACACAGGGATTGATGGCAGGAATCGACAGGTAGGTTGATAGCACAAGGTGCACCATGGCTCGGGGACAGGCTCAAGCACGGTCCAAGAGATGCAGGGAGGTGTCACAGCGCTCGGAAGGGACGTCTCTCTTGCTTCAAGCTCAGCGCGCATCTGACGTCACCTCCCGCTCCCTGCGCATGCTCAGCGGGGAGTGACACGCCCTCGGCTGGTTGGCTCCGCCCCACTGGGGCCGGTCCGCCGCTTCCATTGGGTGCGGGGGTTACCGGGCTCCACCCTTGACGAGGAGCTGACAGGGAGCCCCTATTTGGTAACCCCGTCGAGCACATGTTCGATGGCGGCTCGTTGGGGAGGCCTGGTGCCCTCCCAACACCCCCTACCAACCAAACCGGAGTGAGGACGCGCACTCACCGCGCCCGCCGCTGCCGTTGCTGTTGTTGTTGTTGTTGCTGAACCGTGAGGAAGAGCTGCGGGGAGGTATTGGGAGGTCCTAAACTTCCTAACGGTGCCATACAATCACATTCTGGTGCAACGAAGGGTCAGAATTAATGGAAACGAGTCCTTAACTGACATAGACTAAGAATAACGAGCAAGATGTCCTATAGTTGTCTTACATGAGATGCGGTGAACCTGGGCACGACATTTAATGGGGGAAATAGGGGGAGGTCGGGTCTACAGAGTGTTGTTTACAGAAAATGGGACTAGGGAATGGGGGATTGGGGATAGTTGGGAAGTATTGAGGAAATAGGGGAATATTTACAAGCGGATATGGATGTATGCAAATCCCATATCCGCAACATTGCACCCTTCTCTACCTCGGGGCGTCCCGACCCGATAAATTTTTACCTACTTTAGTGTGGCACTCAGATGTAGTTCCCTCTACTATTAACTCAACCCTGAGTGCGACAGTTTTACAGATGTTCACAAATGAGTAAATATGTCCCCCTGCGACGCACCCTTCTCCTAACAGAAACACACCCACAGGATAACCGAATCGCGGAAAGCATCCTCAAACTAAACATACAGCCGGTAGGGAGCATCATTTATACAAGACAACACTGATATTTACACTACGATCCAGGACCTGTTCTTTGAGGAACACATGCAGATGTTATGCATAGGGAGAGCACGCATGCCAGCATCGATACACCAACCCACGAGTGCCCTGTGGCCCTACGGCCTTTAATAATGTGCAGCGCACCCCGTCCAAGCACCAAAAGCACCACCCCATTACGCACAGTCAGCACCATCCGGTGCACCAATAAAGTGTTCATAAAAATGCACAATTAAGTGTCCATGGTCACCGGTGGTGTCGCAGCCGGCCGATGTTCTGCCGCTGGTCTTGCCTTCATGGAGTGCACTTGGCCTTCTGGCTTCTTTAGAAATAAAGAAAGGCGCCAACCGCGTCCATTTCTTAATTGTGGCCATCAGGGGGCCAACTAAAAGTGGTTCACCTGTATGGCATAGGTGACACGTTGACCCAGAGGTCCATCCACGGGTGGTGCTTGACCGCAAAAGAACTGTGGTCCATTGTGGGCGGCCACAAAAATTGCGGTCCATATGGTGTATCGATCCAGGCAGCAAGCAGCGGAAGTACAGGCCCACAACTGCGGAGCCAGCACCTCTCTCTCCTCTCTCTCTGCCCCAAAGCCAGATCCTCAGAGGTGGGAGACAAAAGAAGACAAGTGAGTAAGGTGGTAAGGGCGCCAAAGTGCACGCAATACAAGGTAATGCACACTGGGGGCACATGGGAACCAGGTGAGACAGGTACGTTCCTACCGTACGCCCCCCCCCCCCCCACCAGGTAACCTACATTGCCCCTCCCTTACCCCTTACTGTATCCACAAAACACAACACTACCCATAAACATCTACTTTACACATCAACAAACGTCCCTACTGTCTTCCCCGTTCCTCCCATAAACCAAATTCGTCTTCTCTCCCTCCTAACCAATCAAATTTGCCATTTCCAACTCTCATCAAAATCTGCCATCTCCAACTCATCATCAGTCCCTCCTAAGGAGGGAGAGATGGAATCACCCCAATGTCTTATCCACGTCGTGATGCGTCTCACAAATCCACACAGCAATTCTCATTTCCTGCAACACAAAACAAAGAAAACACAGGTGTGGAGTCATCATCGTCACCTCAGGTAAGTGGCTGCGTATGGTGCGACAGGTTCATCAATCCTAACTATTTCCTAAATGACTTTAACAACTTTACATTACCCGGGGTCTTTCCCTGCCAATCCATTGGCCAACTTACACTATGGGTTCTAAAAACCAATTCCCATTGACCAAACTGTGGTGCTTCTCAATTTGGGGTCTCACTCCCCCGATTCATCTCCCGGTGCCCTTGCACAATTTCTGGGCTGTGACGTGTAGCTCTCCCAGCAGGTCTACCCACCTGCACACCTCCACCACTGCAGTTGCCACCCGAGCTTACCTGCTCCTTACCTAACCTATCTAACTGGGGAGGGCCCCTCCTGGCTCTGTCACCCCTTGGTGCCCTCTGGCACTGGGCTACGCGGGTCCGTCCTCCGGATCCTCGGGCCCCATCCACAACAACTACTACCGGCTCCCAGAGCCCACCTGCAGCCTCACCTGGCCGACATCCTCACAGTGGTGGAGTGCCCAAACCAACTACACACACTAACAGGCTACACGCCCAGCCATTTCCACAACACTAATGCACCCATCCAATCATCATTTTTCCACCCGCACCACAGATGCCAATATCCAACCACAATTTACCTATACCCTCTACCTAACACTTACACTACCTGCCCGGGTATCCGTGATGGGGGTCCACTCTTCCCCCATCCACACCTTCGCACCACGCACACCACTCCGTACCACTTACTCCAACTCTCTCCACACCCCTCATTCTCCGCTCCATATATTCCACACACCTGTACTTGCACACCTGTGCTCTCATACTTGGTGCCGCCTGCACCCTTCTCTCCCCCAAGCGCATTCGCGCTGATCCACAACACTCACTACTCATACACTGCTCCACACACCTGTCCAGTTCTCACACAGCATCATCTCATCTAACTACTCCCCTCTGAAACTTGCGCTTCTCCGTCTTCCCTTACACTCAGCGCTCCCACGTCATTATCAAACACACTAAACTACCTGCGTCCCCACTACAGGTATCAGTCACTATCTAAACCTTAACGTTACCTAATGTCATCTTCGCTAGATCCCTACACACAATATCCTAACCCACCCGGGCTAGTTTTCACTGCCATACACCCCATAATCTATAGCGCATTTGCCCCCATCTGTGAGGGATGGTGGATTGCCCATCCCACCACATCGGGAAGGTCCCACTATCAATTTTGCTCGTCCAAATTCCAACCAATTCAAAAATTTTCCATTTACTGCCAATTCTACCCACTATTATAAATTTCGTATCAAATCACTATCACTATCACTATCACCATCATCACAGTCCACTATATCCTAGCCTCGGTGCGTCGTGACATCATTAAACTCGGTTCGTAAAGCCGAGCAATGAATTCGGGTGGTTTGGTTGCCTGCAGGTTGAATCCGTCCGGTTTTCGGTTCAAGGGAGGTGGTTTGGTTGGGCCGAGATTCCACGCACCATCTCGGCGTGGCACCTTGCGGTCCCGGGCCCGATGGCTCAATCTCCCCCGGTCGGAACCCCGTCCCCATGAGGGGGCACCGTTCCGCTTCCTCCCACTCGCCCTTGAACCGGACCGGTCGCCTCACCCTCCAAGGCCCGGACTCGACCGTGCGGGGCGGGGCCAAGCCCGAATCGGCAATGACGCTTCGAAGAGAAGCGACACAGCATCGATCCGCGCCGGGCCTCGCACCCAACAAAGCACACCGCGCCCCGAGTGCTCGCATCGGCTATCCGTCGCCCTAACCGCTAACCCGGTTACCGTCGATGCTTCACCTGCATGCTCACACGCATACGCTACCCCTTTCACACTCCCAAAACCCGGCGTTCCACCGCCGTCCGTACATTCCACCAACGCTCTCCCTGTTACACACCACTCCTCTCGCGCACACCTCGGTCCACACCTCTCCTCCGTTACGTCCTCCGTAACACTCACCATGGGCGTGCCTTCTCCCTTACTCTTGACACGTTGACAGCATGCTCTTTCCCCATGCACCCTTCCATTACACACCTTTCTTGCGCACACTCTCCCGTTACATCCTCTGTAACACTCACCACAGGCGTGCATTCTCCCTTACTCTTGACAGCATGCTCTTTCCCCATGCACCCGTCCATTACACACCTTTCTCGCGCATCCTCTTGCGCACACTCTCCCGTTACATCCTTTGTAACACTCATCACAGGCGTGCATGCTTCCGTTACATCCTCTGTAACACTCCTCACTACGCGCTTCCATGTGCTCCCTCGCACACGCGCTACAACCAACTCACTCTCGACAGCACACTCACTGGTCGGCGCGCACTTTTTCCTCACACACCCCAGAGTCGGACATTCTCGCACACCTCTTTTTTCGCACACCAGACCTGTCGCACACTTCACCAACGGCCTCTCATGAACACCCGGGTCCATCTCGACCCCCAAGCTTATTAAATCACCTGGCGCATCATACGCACGACCATATTGGTCACCACTTACACCGGGTCCTCTTTCTCTTCGCTTCTCCTCCATCACCTGCGAATCCCTCATCCGGTTAATGAGCACATCATCACGATCCGAACACAGACTTTGGACCAATGCTTTTACTTCCTCTTTTATCTCTTTCTTATCCCCTCTCCGTCGCTTCTTAATTTCGCTTACCCCTTCTTCCACTTCTTCTAATTTCTGCTTCACCTCTTTTATTTCCCGGTGCGTCTCCTCAAGCTCGTCCTCTAAGGCCACCTTGACCGTTTCTATGTGCGTCCTCACCTGCAGGTCCTTCGTCTCCATTACCTCTGTCACCTCGTCCAACCTCGCTGTCAGTCCCTCACGTACCATCTGACATTGCCTCTGTGTCGCTATCAAGTCATTTTTTAGGTCGTTTTGTGTCGCTTTTAACCCTCCTATTACCGCTGTGTTCTTCTTTACCTGGTCTCCCAACTCCTTTTGTCCCACTGTCAGTTGTTCTACTCCCAGCGTCAACTCCTCTATACCACCTTGCAATTTTACAGTCCCCTTTCTCACCTCCTTCTCCATGCGCTCCTCACAGTGCCTCACCTCCTCGCGCACTCCTCCGACCTCCTCACTCACACCTCTTCTGATCTCCTCTCCCATCACTTGCATCTCCTGCCCAGATGCCACCCTCATCTGCTCCATTTCCTCCCTGTGAGCATCCAATTTAGTTTCTACCCCCATTCTGACCCCCTCTATCTGCTGCCCCATTTTTTAACTTCCCTTTCCGCTTGGTCCCTCATGTCCCTCAATTTGCCTTCCATACTGTTTTCTAACCCCTCTAACCCCTTTTTCATCCCTTCCATTTGATTCTCTTGAGTGGCCATTCTGTTTTCTACCCCCGTTAACCCCTCCTGTATTTCCCCTAATCTATTGTCTAATCCCTCTATTCTACTCCCTAACCCTCCGATCTGGGCCCCCATGTCCTCCCTCAATTTCTCGCTATTGGACCCCATCCTTTGTTCTAACCATTGGCTATTGGCCCCCATGTCCTCCCTTAATTGCTTGCCCATTCTTTGTTCCAATTGTTCGCTATTCTGAGCCATAAGGGCCTTCATTTGTATTAAAAAAAAGTTCAAATCCACCAGCGGCGCTGCTATGGTCGCGGGCGCGGTCGCCGTAGCCATCTGCGAGGCGCCATTTTGCGCGCCCGTAACCTCGTGTGCGAGGACGCCATTTTTCGAACCTGCCGCCCTCACTGCTTCGCTCTCCTCATAAGGAGGAAGAGATGGAACATCAAGCACAATGTCACACCCACGTCATGATGCGTCTCACATTCCAAACATCTGCACAATAAAATAACAAAACATGGCATGGTGTGGAGGTACGTCATCTCAGGTGAGTGCATGTAGATGGTGCGAGGAGACTTCACTTCGAGACTTCGAGACTTCAAGTGTGGTCTGTCTGGGATAAGATAAGACTGTAATTAAGTGCCCATCTCTTCTGTGTCTTTACCTCACTACCTTGTAATCTACCCCCTTTTCTCCACCACTGTAATTATACCCTCTTGCGGAAGTCTTGAGAACTGTACCCCTTGCGTCGTTTCATCTATCCCAGTCGTTGTGTCCTTTCCATCATTGATTTAGCATAGCGCGATTTGGTCAACGTCTGGGTGGAATCGGGGTCTAGTCGGGGAATAATTGTTACGGACGCGGTTTAGATGTTATTTACCGAGCGGTGGTATGGCCGCGACCGAACAGTTATTCCCCGACTAGACCCCGATTCCACCCAGACGTTGACCAAATCGCGCTATGCTAAATCAATGATGGAAAGGACACAACGACTGGGATAGATGAAACGACGCAAGGGGTACAGTTCTCAAGACCTCCGGAGGAGGGTATAATTACAGTGGTGGAGAAAAGGGGGTAGATTACAAGGTAGTGAGGTAAAGACACAGAAGAGATGGGCACTTAATTACAGTCTTATCTTATCCCAGACAGACCACAGACAAACGGAACAAGGTAGACTTACACAGGGATTGATGGCAGGAATCGACAGGTAGGTTGATAGCACAAGGTGCACCTTGGCTCAGGGACAGGATCAAGCACGGTCGAAGAGATGCAGGGAGGTGTCACAGCGCTCGGAAGGGACGTCTCTCTTGCTTCAAGCTCAGCGCGCATCTGACGTCACCTCCCGCTCCCTGCGCATGCTCAGCGGGGAGTGACACGCCCTCGGCTGGTTGGCTCCGCCCCACTGGGGCCGGTCCGCCGCTTCCATTGGGTGCGGGGGTTACCGGGCTCCGCCCTTGACGGGGAGCTGACAGGGAGCCCCTATTTGGTAACCCCGTCGAGCACATGTTCGATGGCGGCTCGTTGGGGAGGCCTGGTGCCCTCCCAACACCCCCTACCAACCAAACCGGAGTGAGGACGCGCACTCACCGCGCCCGCCGCTGCCGTTGCTGTTGTTGTTGTTGTTGTTGTTGCTGAACCGTGAGGAAGAGCTGCGGGGAGGTATTGGGAGGTCCTAAACTTCCTAACGGTGCCATACAATCACATTCTGGTGCAACGAAGGGTCAGAATTAATGGAAACGAGTCCTTAACTGACATAGACTAAGAATAACTAGCAAGATGTCCTATAGTTGTCTTACATGAGATGCGGTGAACCTGGGCACGACATTTAATGGGGGAAATAGGGGGAGGTCGGGTCTACAGAGTGTTGTTTACAGAAAATGGGACTAGGGAATGGGGGATTGGGGATAGTTGGGAAGTATTGAGGAAATAGGGGAATATTTACAAGCGGATATGGATGTATGCAAATCCCATATCCGCAACAATATGTTTTATGTGTCCGTTTATGAGTTTTTTTTGTCATTAATGTTAGCTCTTACACGAGCCTCGATATTGTATACAAAAACAAAAAAAAAAAGGTCCACAATTGAGACGAACTTTTCAACCATTTTGTATCAAAATTTAGTGAATTTTTTGTTTTACTAAAAGTATTTACACCCTGAAAAAAGTGAGGCCTGGAAAATTTTGGATGCCTACAACTAGTTAAAGTCTGGGTAGATCATTGATGTGACTGTTCTTGTGAAGCATGGTCATCACCTGGTATGAGGAAAGGTAGACCAAAGGCAAAGGTAGCAAAGGTATTATTATACATCAATGGCATGGATTCATGTTGGCAGAGTAGACAAGCATGATGTCAAGTCGAAGAAACATACCAACAAATGTGAAAGACAGCACGAAACAACTAATACTGGCAGACGGAATACCCAGTTTAAGATCCATGCGAAGTACACACAATGATGAAATACCCTGCCTGTGAAACATCATGATGGCAGTTCATGGGATTCAAACCCACGCTAGAGAGCTAGCTTGGAGGTGAGTGCGTGTACCTCTAGACTCCTGTGCCAGCCAAGCTCTCTTATATTCTCATCAGATCTTATTCATGAAGTGATACTTCATTAATTCACCATTCACAGAGTTGGATGTTAGCCCAAAGAATTGTACCATAAAAACAAGACCGATGGTCTAACAACGGTGTAGCTGGGCTTGGAACTGCCGAGTGGAGGATTTGCTGTCATGTGACCAGATCCTCATCTCTGTTTGGTGGGCGTTTGTGAGGGACATACATACATACATACACCGGACAGACAGACGAATGTTGTTCCAGATGGCATTGCCCTTCAGGCTATGCCGTAAAAATATGGCTGCCGAACCATGTGACCAATAACGTCATCAAAAAAAATTCTCGACCAATTTATCCTTAGATTACACTCAATAAATTTCATACTGATCAGATCAGGCGTTCTACTTGTTGATTTATGACGTCATAATGTAGGCACCTATGTCATCAACATTAACATATGTTACTCCCCATGGGGAGTACTTTACAATGAGCCACCTTTAGAAAAATATTTCCATGGAGCGATTTTGGAGATATAGAGGTGCAAAGTGTTTTGGTTTTTCCAAGATGGCGCCTGTACCACGTGACCTATGACGTCATAATTATTATAAAAATTATACAGGAGGTGGCGCTCCTCTGGTGAAAATTTAGTGTCAATCTGACCAATAGTTGCAGAGAAAACGAATTTTAAAGGGAATAAACCAGAAAAATGCCAGCGGAAGGGACATACATACACCGGGCGGACGGACAGACAAACGCTGTTCCAGACGTCATTGCCCCACGGGCCACGCCATGAAAAAGAAGGGGCAATACAAACAAACCTGCATTATTGCATAGCCATAGAAGAAGGATCCAAGAATGAGTCCTTGCGTCATTCGATCCCAGTTGAACACCTGATGGAAGATGTGAAAGACAAGAAAGAAATGTAAAACAAACGAATTGAATTTTCACAGTAAGAATGATGAATTAATAATTAATAATTTGTGTTTCCACGAAAAATATATCTTGCCGAGTCAAATCCCTCGTCTTTGAGTGATATTCGGTAAATTTGTGCCAATGGATATTATGTACAACTAAAGTCTTACCGTTTGTGGTTTGTAGAAGGCCGAGATGTTTGCAGGAGGATGATCTGGGCAGCTGTTTGCAGCATGGTGAGTTTTCATTGGTACAGCTGAATGATTCACCATGGCAACGATGGCCACGCTCAGGCTGACCCGGTGAGAAAAGGTGACCAAACATCCCAGAAGCACCAGCACAGCCAGGCCGCCACGTGCTGACCAGAGCAGGGGTGCTCGAACACAACGATTCCATGAAAATTTCAAAACAATTTGAATAGAGATGCCAATAGATGTAAAAAACCTAAATTCCGTTTAGCTTATTGTGCACAAAAAAGTCTTGTGTACAAAGATATATTACTTATTAGTCGATTCTATTGTGTACAAACAGTGTCTATTAATCTATGGTCTCTATTAGTCGATAAAGATCCACTGATAGGCCGGATCTAGATTCGGACATGAACCAAAATCGAATCGGCTTGTTCTTGTCGCCTACCCAACTCATCCACTAAGTTTTGTCATAATCAGTCCACACTTCTTGAAATGTCGTGCTATGTATCATTTTTAGCCCTTCCACTCAATGGTGAAGAATCACTTACCAATTGTCCTATCTGGATCCGGATTCAGATCTTCACCCAAATTGAATCAATTCGTCCTTGTCAAACACACACAACCTGTCCATCAAATTTCGTCCGAATCCGTGCATAACGTTTGAGGTATCTTGCTCGCAAACAGACAAAGAAGACAAGAAAGACATAGTGCAGAACACAATACTTGCAAAATCCATCCCTTGCAAAATCCCCCCCCCCCCCACCCCCAAAAGTTGCCATGCATGCATGAACTTCAGTTTCATTAAGATTAAAATTAACGATCTTAAAGGTATTCGGGGTATTTTGGATCTTCAGGGTCTTTTGGGTCTTTGGGATCATATGGGTCTTCTGGGTCTAAGGGTCTTCGGGGTCTTTTAGGTATTTTGGTCTTCTGGGTAATTTGAGTCTTTAAGGTCTCCAGGGTGTGTCGGGTCTTCAAGGTCTTTTGGGTGTTCATGGTGTTTTGGGTCTTTGGGGTCTTTTGGTTATTTTGGGTCATTGTGGTATTTTGGGCCGTTTGGGGTCTTCGGGTTATTTTTAGTCCTCTGGGTCTTTAAGGGTCTTCGGGGTGGTTTGTGTCTTCATGGACCTTTGTGGTCTTGGTGGTCTTAAGGGTCTTGGGGGACTTAAAGGGTCTTCAAAGGTCTAAGGGGTTTCAGCAATCCAAAGGGTCGAAAGGTATTTTCCAAGAGTACGCAATTAATAGACAGGTTGCAACCGACGTTCAAACAGTATGTAATTAAGACATAACACACAGCTCCACGGACGGACGGACAGATGTACGGGTTCACGACTGGGTTTTTCGGTTTTATATAATACTAGCAAAAGTATCCGGCATTGCCGGGTAACACCGAGTCGCTTCCTGGCGAGAATATGAAGAGTGGGGTTGGGGGGAGGGAATGGGGAGGAGAGAGAGAGGGAAGGGGGAGGCAGGTGGCGAATGGGAGGGAGGGGAGAGGGGAAGGAAGGGGGAGGGAGGGAGTGGAGAGGGGGAGGGGTGGGGAAAGGAGGGATGGTGGAGGGGAGAGAGAGAAAGGAGGTTGGAGGGGAAAAGGGGGAGAGAGGAGGGAGGAGCGAGGAGGAGTGGGGGAGCAAGGGGCAAAGTGGGTGTGAGAGGTGTGTGGAAGGAGCGTGCAGCATTTTATAAGGAGGGAAGAGTGAAGAGGAGGCAGAGAGAGAGAAGGGGAGGGGGGGGGGTAGAAAATGTGAGAGGGAGTTAGCAAAGAGAATGATATGCAATGTGAATGATAGGTTATGATGGCTGGAGACTTACAGTGCATTCAGAAAGTATTCAGACCCCTTCACTTTTTTCACATTTTGTTATGTTGCAGCCTTATGCTGAAATCGTTTAAATTCATTTTTTCCCTCATCAATCTACACTCAATACCCCATAATGACAAAGAGAAAACAGGATTTTAGAAAGTTTTGCAAATTTATTAAAAAGAAAAAACTGAAATATCACATTGACATAAGTATTCAGACCCTTTGCTATGACACTTGAAATTTAGCTCAGGTGCCTCCCATTTCTCTTGATCGTCTTTGAGATGTTAAAACACCTTGATTGGAGTCCACCTGTGGTAAATTCAATAGATTGGACATGATTTGGAAAGGCACACACCTGTCCATATATGGTCTCATAGCTGACAATTCATATCAGAGCAAAAAGCAAGCCATGAGGTCGAAGGAACTACTGAACTCTCAGAAACTTGTCTTCTGATTCTGTTGTGGCTTTGGGTCTGCCAGACCTCTTCCTGTCAGAGTTTCCTCCAGTTTCCAATATACTACTTCCTGCGGTGCAATATTGTCCAAATAATGCTTCAGAGGGTGTAATAACAGTCTGTTCCAATACTGCTTTTATACAGACAGCAGGTTTGTAATCAAGTAATCAGCAGAGGTTGGGACACCTGTAGGAATTTTTTGCATCAACTTTCAAGGCTTAATTTACTTATATTGCTGCAGAACAGCTGTAAGTTGTTAACCCATTACTTATTCCCTGAAGAAGGACTTTATTTTATTTTTACAATACAACTGTGCAATTTTCATTATTTTCCCCTTTTTTGCTGACCTAAACTTTTTTTTAACCTCGAGCAGTTTACTGCTTAGCTTTGTACCATTTCAGGTTATTCACTGGACTTGAATTGCTTAAATTTCAATAAAAACTGGAAAAATTGAGGTGTTGTAAAAGTTTTGACTGGTAGTGTATATTAATATAACTATATATTGTTGTGGATATGAGAATGGTGTTTTTTTTTTGTGTTTTTTATTGTATAGTACATTGTAAAATATCGCCCTCTTTCCTCCAGTTGTGTATAAAGGTCAAAAGGGCGTCCCGTAATTAGGTCATCAACAATCATGTTAGCCAATCATAGATTTCCTCCTTGTTGGTAGTTTATTTCCTTATTCTGTGTATTAGGCTAAGGCTTTGTCTTCCATTAATTAATACTCCATTGCACCGAATCAATTAAGAATAGCTCCCCTTCAATAATTCCATTTCCCAGCCAAACTCTCCATCTCTGGGTAAAGCAGTTCACAAGCGTGGGGTGCGCGCCCTCTCATTTCGCTGCTATAGTGAATATGTGCTCCGTGCTCTGTTTGAACAGAAGGGGCGGGGTCGCCTGGGAGAGGCAAGCCCAAGCGCGCCACGAAGGGCGGGGCTGTTCAGCCCCATGCCCAAATAAGGAAACAAGCCTGTGGCTCGCCACGAGGGGCGTGCCGTCGGCGCCATGCCCAAATAAGGAGACCAGCCCGTGGGATTGCCATACAAGGTCACGAAACAGAGCACGGGGGGGGGGGGGGGGGGGGAGGGCGGTACCGAAACCGACGGGGCGTGTCACACCCGCGCTGAAGGTATGAGATACGGCAGAGTTGAGAGTGCCAAGTAAAAAGAAGACACCAGAGATACGGCAGATGAGTCCAGGTGCGTCAGAGAGTTGGCAGTCCACCGGGAGAGAGTTGAGAGTTGCACCGGAGTTGCGTGAGAGATACGGAAAGTCTTTGGGTGTTTGTTGCGTGAGAGATACGAAAAGCCTTTGACAAAGAGCCGCTTCAACCAGCCCCGTTTCAACCAGCCGCGTGAAGCCCTGACGGGGCAGCAAGTGACCCTGCCGGTGTGCGGTGTAAAGCCGAATACAAGGAGCTGCCGGCTTCTCGCTTCCCGCCCGGAGTGGACCTGCTCGCTGTGCCCTGTGATCCCACCTGCTCATCCCTCCAAACGATTCCTGTCCTTCCATCCTTTTGTGTACGTGAGTTTGTTTTGTGTGTTCTGTCCTGGGTAATAAGTTAAGCCTGTTTAGTTAAGCCAGAATTTTCACTGTGTCTCCTTGATTTCTTCTGTAAATTATTTTATTATCTTTCCTCCTCCTTGGTTTCTTTTGGTTGTAAATAGCAAATAAATTATATTCGTATTTCCTACTTCTGTCTTCCTCTTCTTCACATCCGTGTCACCTTTGTCTTTTCCCCATTGAAAACCTGTGGCACGATTTGGCCCACGTTTAAGGAATTGGGTCTTAGTCATTGTTAATAGTTCGGGCCGCGGCTGCCATCCGCTCGGCAAATCAACACCTTATCCGCGGTCCGTAACAATATTAATACAATGAAAGTATATCGCACAAAAATGTTATTCAATAAAAAAAATGGGTACATTAAAACTAAAAGGGAGCTCTGTCTACTGTAATGCCGTGGCTTGCAAAAGCAGCCATGAGTTCGCCATGAGTTCACCAAGAGGTGGTTCACCTCGTTAATCATATTCAAAAAGGGTGTTATAATAATAATAATAATAATAATAATAATAATAATGCATTTATTTTATATAGCGCTTTTCAGGAAGCCCAAAGACGCTTTGACAGAGTGCAAAACATAATGCATAGCAAAACATAAAAACAATTGCAAAAAAAGAAGAATCAATAGGGAAATATTCAAAGCACAAAGGAGGGAGAAGGAGAGGAGATAGTCAGGGGTTAGATGCTGTGGGTTAAATGTTGAATGCAGTGTTGAACAGGTGGGTCTTGAGTGATGTTTTGAATGTGGTGAGTGAGGAGGAGTCTCTGATGGTGTGAGGTAGCGAGTTCCAGAGGGTGGGAGCAGCGATGGAGAAGGCCCTGTCCCCCCAGGATCTAAATTTGGTCCGGATGGGGGGGGTCAGGAGGTTGGTACCAGCAGAGCGGAGGTTGCGGGTGGGAGTGTGTCTGGAGAGGAGGTCAGCCAGGTAGGATGGGGCCAGGTTATGGAGGGCTTTGTAGGTCAAGAGGAGGATTTTGTACTGGATTCTCTGGGAGATGGGGAGCCAGTGAAGCTTGTAAAGGACGGGGGTGATGTGGTCATGGGTCCGGGAATGGGTGAGTAGACGGGCAGCAGAGTTCTGAATGTATTGGAGTTTATTGGTGATTGTTGAGGGTGAACCATAAAGGAGGCTATTGCAGTAGTCCAGACGGGAAGTGATGAAGGCGTGGATGAGGGTTTCTGCAGCCACAGAGGAGAGGGATGGACGGAGACGGGCGATGTTTTTCAGGTGAAAGAAGGCTGTCTTTGTGATCTGTTTAGTGTATTTGTCGAAGGAGAGGGTTTGGTCAAAGATGATGCCAAGATTCCGGATGTGAAGGGAGGTGGATACTGGGAAACCGTCGATGTTGAGGGCAAAGTTATGGGTGGACTTGGTGAGCGTTTTTGGGCCAATGATGATTATTTCAGATTTATCACAGTTAAGTTTGAGGAAGTTGATTTGAAGCCAGGATTTTATTTCAGTGATGCAGTTTGTCAGGATAGAGTGGGTGGCGGTGGAGATGGACTTGGTGGAGATGAAAAGCTGGATGTCATCGGCGAAGCAGTGGAATTGGAGACCATGACGGCGGATTAAGTGACCGAGGGGGGACAGGTAAAGGATGAAGAGGAGGGGGCCAAGAACTGAACCTTGGGGGACACATTGGGGGAGGGGAGCAGTAGGGGATTTGCAGTTATTGATGGAGATGAACTGACGTCTGTCAGAGAGGTATGATTGAATCCAAGAGAGGGCAGTGCCGGTAATGTTAAAGGTGGTTTCAAGTCGGGTGAGGAGGATGGTGTGATCGATGGTGTCAAAGGCGGCGCTGAGGTCGAGGAGGATGAGAATGTTGAGGTTGCCAGCGTCAGAGGAGAGGAGAAGGTCGTTGGTGATTTTGAGGAGAGCAGTTTCAGTACTGTGGTTGGAGCGGAATCCGGATTGGAATGTTTCATACAGGTTATTGGCAGAGAGGTGATGTTTGAGTTGAGTGGCTACAGCGCGTTCCAAAACCTTTGACAGAAAGGGTAGGTTGGAGATGGGTCTGAAGTTATTTAGGGTGTCAGGGTTTAGTCCAGGTTTTTTCAGAATGGGGGTAACAGCAGCAATTTTGAGGGATGGTGGGACGATGCCTGTAGACAGGGAGGAGTTTATTGTTGCAATGATAAGTGGAGAGAGAGCAGGAAGGGAGGCCTTCACAAAGCTGGAGGGGATGGGGTCAAGAGTGCAGGTGGCAGTTTTCATTCCGATGAGGAGTTCAGAGAGGTCAGTAGGGGAGACTGGGGAGAATTGAGACAGGGGATGGCAGGATAAGGGGTGGCAGGTGCTTTGAGGGGGAGCGGGTGCGGCGGTGGTCAAGCTGTTGTAGATGTTTTCAATTTTGCGTTGGAAGAATGAAAGGAAGGAGATGCAGTTGTCTATTGTGAATGACTGGGTGGTGGTGTTCAGGGGGCTGAGGAGTTTGTTTATTGTAGAGAAGAGTGCTTTTGGGTTTCCGGAGCCAGAGTGGATAATTTGAGAGTAGTAGGCAGAGCGGGCGCGGGAGAGGGCATCTTTATAGTGTTGTATGTGGTCCTTGTAGGCCTGGGAGTGAACTGTGAGACCTGTTTTATTGCGGAGTCTTTCAAGTTGGCGAGCACGAGTTTTCATCAGGCGGAGTTCAGGGGTAAACCAGGGAGCAGAATGGGTGAAAGAAACTGTTTTGGTTTTTATAGGCACAAGTTGGTCAAGGCAGGAGGAGAGAGTGTGGTTGTAGTAGTCAGTGTTATAACACACCCAAACTTCTCCGGCCTTGTGATAAATAACTAAGTACACAGGTATTTCTGACTTCATTTGTGGAGCCCTCACCAAGCGGCTGAAGCACTCCAGCAAGCACTTTAACGAAATGGGTGATAAGGAACGTCTGGCTTGGCAAGCGATAGCCAGCTGATTGCTTCTGGTTGAAACGACCGAAAATGTTCAGGACATCACCTCTGATACTTTAAAATATATGCAATCTGGGTCCATCATCTAGAGGGAATTTTAAAAACACATCAAGGTACAGTGACACCCATGGAAGTATGAATTAAGTTAAAAATTATTAAGTTAAAAAAAAAACTAACCCCAGAAGGAGAATGACAGCCTCACTTAAATAAATGAATATATACATTTAGTTATCAGAATCGCTAGATATGGTAAATTTTGTCAGATTTCATTCCATATTTGACATTTATTTAGTCTGCAGGATCCAATCCTCATATCTGAATCCAGATTTTGATATGCTTCAATTATGTAATGATAAATCGATCATGTTTCCAAGGAAAGGCACGTTTGAAATGGCTGAAACAAAATGGCGGCTTAAGAACCCAGCGAGTGGCAGTGGGCTGACCAAGATGGCGGGCGGCCGCCATATTGGTAAGGCTTTTCCAGTTTTTTCTTATGAGCACCTCGTTAATCATCTTCAAAAATAGTGTTATAACAAACCCAAGCACCCAGTTTTCATCCGTGCAATCTGTTGGAGGTCCAGGTGTATGCATGCAAAGTTTTGGGCCGCTAGGTTTCATGGTTTTGGAGTTATGGAGGAGACAGACAGAGGATGGACACTGCCTTTTATTATTGTAAGCTATATAAAATTAGGGTCTGAATGTGTGTGTGTGTGTGTGTGTGTGTGTGTGTGTGTGTGTGTGTGTGTGTGTGTGTGTGTGTGTGTGTGTGTGTGTGTGTGTGTGTGTGTGTGTGTGCACTCTTAAACGGAAAATATTGGGTTGGGAAGGATAGGAGAGGTAAGAGTGCATGGAAGTACTGTATATAAGGAAGAGGGAGGAGTGGGATAAGTAAATTCAGTTTGGGAGTAAGGAGATTCATTAGAAGATTGGCATCTTAGGACTCTCACCATCGATACCATTCTTTTACATTCAGTTTGTACAACTCTCTCTTTAATCAAATGTCCTCCCCATCCAAAACCATGATCTTTTCTACCCTATTTAACCCTGCATCCCTCCTCAAATTTTGCTTCTGTATCCATATTATCCACCCCATGCATTTTCCTCTACTCCTCATCCTTACCATGCAGCGCTTGTTCTCCATCTCCATTTATTTTCTCCCTCGGCCCTGCTGTTGGCATTTCCCCATTCGCTTTCTGTTGTTCCTCTTGTTCTGTTGCATCCTGATCCGTCCTGTGTTCTAACTCTTCCACGATCCTCGACTCCATATACAAAAATAAAGTGTTGTAGCGGTTACCGCTGGGTATACACAATCGCCTTGCACCTGCCGGGGACGCAACCATGGAGCGATTGCTGTGCCGGGCTTGCCCAGACCGCCCGGAGACGCTCAGTCTCGCCTTTCCCGGGCATGTCCGGACTCGCCTTTCCCGGGCTCGCCCAGACCGCCCGGAGACGCTCAGTCTCGCCTTTCCCGGGCATGTCCAGACTTGCCTTTCCTGGGCACGCCCACTCTCGCCGCGTTTGATTGTATATATATACTGCTACCCGATAAACGGGCTTTACAGAGTGTGCTGGGTTCTGTACGAATAAACATGCTTTGAACTCAACCAAATGGCCTCGTTCTCTCACCGTCCACGACTCCTAAACTGGTGACCTCGTCTACCCCCGAACGGATTCGGGGGCTGCAAACGAACACGGCGGTTTCGATCGCGCTGCCGGAGTTTTGGCACTGACGAGCGGCCATGAGGTTCGCGCACCGCGCTCTGCTCCTCCTCTACGACCGGAGGGGCGAGCCCGCTCCAGGACCCTCCGAAGGAACACAGTTACGCGATGTGGGTGGCACTGCTGCTCATCTCTTGTGCGCGCTCTGACGTTCGCGGCACGGCTGCTTCGTTACCTTCGCGCGCACTGCTGTTCGTCACCTTCGCACAACTTCACTCTACAACTACAGCCGCAACTACTTCTCCGACCCTGCATCCTCGGGAGGCTCGCGAGGAACCTCGGCAGCCTCCCCCGAGGACTTGACCAGCCCCATCGGTCAGCTCAACCCCGGTCCTACGTCCCCCCAGCGCTTCGCACAGCGGAGTACGTCGCGGCGAGGCTGCCCCTCGTCCACGGTTCCCCCCGCTCGACCACCCACCACCACACCGGACCCCCCCCCCCCCCCACGACCCTCCAGGGGTCGCTTCGGCAAGGTCATCAGGACCCCCCTTAAATTGACCCTGCCGGTGCAAGTCGATTCTGGAGGGGCGCGTGTAGCGGTTACCGCTGGGTATACACAATCGCCTTGCACCTGCCGGGGACGCAACCACGGAGCGATCGCTTTGCCGGGCTCGCCCAGACCGCCCGGAGACGCTCAGTCTCGCCTTTCCCGGGCATGTCCGGACTCGCCTTTCCCGGGCTCGCCCAGACCGCCCGGAGACGCTCAGTCTCGCCTTTTCCGGGCATGTCCAGATTTGCCTTTCCCGGGCACGCCCACTCTCGCCGCGTTTGATTGTATATATATACTGCTACCCGATAAACGGGCTTTACAGAGTGTGCTGGGTTCTGTACGAATAAACATGCTTTGAACTCAACCAAATGGCCTCGTTCTCTCGCCGTCCACGACTCCTAAAGTGTTGAGTTTCATATATGGTAATGGTGCTGCGTGTCAGTCAGTGAGTGTGTGAGTCCACATTAATACAAATTTTGTTGAGTTAATCTTGTGAAAGTTAAACATTAGTTTCAATCAACCCACTCAGTTCCCATTTTGTTACTCCACAACGCAAGCAGAGTTATGTTTCGCAATGCCATGTTTTTCCACCAAAATTGTTTCTTGTTGACAGTAGCGGGAAACCAAATGTTCACACATGTAAATTTTGGAGAATAATTGCAAAACATCCCAATAATCCCAAAGGGAGTGACTGTAAGGGCGAGTCATAAGTACAAGGAATAATAACATATTAAAAGTAATAACAGAAATTCATAATAACAGGAGTATTCATAACATATTACAGTAATACAACAATTACAATACTTCCTTAAACATAGAGTGCATCCGTATGACGTCCGCCGTTGTCATGGCACAAGATAATTTTTCTCCACCGTCTACTGTCACAAGCTGTCAACCTGTTTTCATGATCTGCATCTGACAATTCACAAATGACAGTGGGTTTATCTGGTCTCGTGTGAAGGTCTTCTTTCATTGTGCGATGTAACAATGAATACGAAACACCCAACTCTGCAGAACGTTTCCATAATGACTTTTTTTCGGAGATCTGAGAACGGATGCTTTAATGTTTTGAATTCCCAAAATCACACATTTTTGGGAGTCCGCTGTGCTTCCTGTCGAGTACACTTCCAGTCTGGAATGCCTTTTTCCCAAAGATTAAGATTTTATTTTGACGGTGCTTGTTTTCCAAAATGCTCCTCGAAGTCTTCTTGCACCTGTAACATCATCTTCTTTGTGTTTCTCCTCTCATGGTACCAATTCACGAGCATCTCTTCCACTAAATGGACTGGTGTCTGCCATTTTGGTTTCGTGTATTATTAGTCCCCTACCGGTGTACACCGGAGGGGACTATAGGTTTGCACTCCGTCCCTCCGTCTGTCAGTCTGTCAGTCTGCCAGTCTGTCAGTCTGTCTGTCTGTCAGTCTGTCTGTCTGTCAGTCTGTCTGTCTGTCAGTCTGTCTGTCAGTCTGTCACGCAAAGAACAGTTTTCCAGACTTTTTTTTCTAAACTCTTAACGCTAATGATTTCAAACTTGGTACAAGGTTTCCTCATGATAAGTTGCAGATCAAGTTCGAACCTCACGACGTTTAGATCATTTTTGACAAAGTTATGGCACTTTGAACTTTGGTAATTTCCCCAACAGTTTTCCGGACTATAATTTGGAGTGCGGTAAGTCAAAGCTGTTAATATTCCTTGTTTTAACTCCAATTTACATTCTGTTTCCACTTTTAGTGAGAAGTAGGGGGTCTGTGCAACCATTCATAAACTTTATTTGGTGCAAATTGGATAATCTTTAGCCGAGTTAACTCAGACTGTGAGTTGGTAATTATATAATTCACACATACGGTAGTTGAATACGTGCAGGCCACTCCACGGAGCGACCTTGCCGGCTTATTTTAACTCCGATTTACATTCTTTTTCCCCTTTTAGTGAGAAGTAGGGGTCTGTGCAACCATTCATGAACTTTATTTGGTGCAAATCGGATAATTTTTAGCCGAGTTACCTCAGACCGTGAGTTGGTAATTATATAATTCACACAGTGCAATACGTGCAGGCTGCTCCACGGAGCGACCTTGCGGGCTTATCAACGAGGCGTGACACACATATGTCTCAGCATACCTCAGATGAAGTTTGAAAACCAGCATCAACCATGTATAAATTTGCATATTCGATCATTTTTGACAAAGTTATGGCACTTTGAACTTTGGTAGGGGACACGTATTGCAGCGCAATACTCAGAATGCTTGTTTGTACTAGCAACGGTACCCGCCCTACAGACTGGTGTCTGCCATTTTGGTTTCGTGTATTATTTGTACTAGCAACGGTACCCGCCCTACGGACGGGGCTTCAATTGGGAGGCCCAAATGAAAAGGCAAAATATCAGAAATTGAACGCTTTTTTATTTGAAACGATTTATATAAACATCCGTTAAATCATATCACACGCAAATCATCAAAATCTAAACAGTATTTGTAGAATTTCAATAAAAGCCACATCACCATTCATATCGGTAAATATTATTCTATCGTGTTTGGAAAAACTGGAAAATTTGAAAAAAAATTTGAAAAACAATATAGCCTATTTTACTCCAGGGGGTCCCAGGATTACCCACCCAAAATTTCGTTGTGATCGGTTCAGCCGTTTTTGCAGCACCTGGGAACAGACAGACAGACATTTGGTGAATTATCGTAAGATTACCTGGAAAGAATAAAACTATAAATACATGCTTTAAACAAATCTTGTATGAGCAGGCAAAACCGTGTTCTGGGATTTATGACTCACCCTGTATATGTTTAGGTAATTGCATTTTGGTGATAGTTATTCACAGCAACTTCACTTTAGCAAGGAGAAATTTTTTTAGTGAATAAACGTGTTGTAGTTCTGTACAATGAAGCAAGCTGCACAGAAAAAGATTACTCAGCTAGTTACTCATTTCATTTTCCACATCCCTCCTACAAATGAGAATTGAAAGGAAGTTTTAACTTACGAAGCCTAATAACGAAACCATGCACAAGGGACATTCAAAATGTTCTTCGCAGGAGATATTCATAAATATAGTGCGACAGGCCAAGGTTCCTTCGTTGTTGTTTTGTTTCAATGGGGTGTCCCTTGACTTCAGTGCTCCTTCTCAGTCATTTCCTCATCACATGCAAACTGGTGGCCATGTAGGTTCAACTTGAAACGTTGAAAGAGGTAATAGTCAGAGGGAGTCAGGCATGGCTGAGGGTTGGGTGCAAAATGTGTTCGGTGTTGGTGATCCCTCGTGCTTCGCATTTGTGTTCTTTTGGCGCTGACATATTCTTGCATAAAAATTTGATGACACCTTGATGCTCAATTTTAATAAGATCAATAATTATGAGCATTAATCTTCTCGATTATAATCATTTTGTGCATCTTACTATAATTCACCAAATGTCTGTCTGTCTGTCTGTCTGTCTGTTCCCAGGTACCGCAAAAACGGCTGAACCGATCGCAACGATATTTTGGGTGGGTAATCCTGGGACCTCCTGGAATAAAAGAGGTTATATTGTTTTTCAATTTTTTTTTCCAATTTTCCCAAACACGATGGAATAATATTTACCGATATGAACAGTGATGTGGCTTTTGTTGAAATTCTACAAATACTGTTTAGATTTTGATGATTCGCGTGTGATATGATTTAACGTTATTGAACGTAACGTTAACGTATTTAACGTTGACGTGATATGATATGAATCGTTTAAAATTAAAAAGCCTTCAATTTCTGATATTTTGCCTTTTCATTTCGGCCTCCCAATTGAAGCCCCGCCCATAGGGCGGGTGCCCTTGCTAGTCAGATTAATGAAGCTAATGGCACATAGCAATCACAAATGAAAGTTTATAATATGGTAACAAATCCCTACTCCCATAACATTTCGAATGCCCCGTAGGTTGCTGGTCTTGCACACAACAAAGTACAAAAATAATTTTACAAATAGGAATAGTTAGATGAACCTGGAATTAGACACATCATCTATCTAACTATGTTACACTATGTACACAGTTATCCAGATTGTTGGTTAACATTAACCCACATGCCGTGAACGTTTCCATGACTGTATCAGATACAGATTGAAGATAAACCATGCCTTAACCTTAAGTTGCCTTAAGTTGCCTTAAGTTGCAGCCTCCCTCCCCTAATCCCTCATATTCACTGAAACATATTTCCCTCTCAAACAACATGACCGATATGGACCAAATTTGATGCGATACATCAGAATATTAAGGTCTCATGGGGTTGTGCTCCCTATCCGGATCTGCCCCATATGAGAGGCTGAAAAGGGGGTTTAGCCTAAAATCATGGTTATTTGCCACATGGTTATTTTTTTTGTCCACATGAAATGTCAATTTTTCATCAACGAGCAATTCAATTCAAAAAGGGTGCATCACATTATTTTCACATTAGCATCAAACATGTGAATTGAATTAGGCACAAATGACAGTCTAAAGACTCTAAAACGACAGCACAAGGTAAGTGGAGCATCAATGCCTGAACGATTAAAACAAGAAAGACGTCATGCAGAGCACGATACTTGCAAAATCCACCCCTTTTCCCCTACCCCCCCCCCCCCCACTCCCAGCCACCCACGTCCTCCACAAAAGGTTGCCATGGAGACATCAAATTGTCCATTTCATTAGGATTAAAATTGACGATCGTAAACATAGTTTGGTCAATCGGATGGAAATTGGTTATTTTTCACATGAAAATTGATGATTTTAGAAGTTTGACCTCGAGTTGACCTTTGACCTTTTGACCTCGAAAATAGTTGGATTCCCAATTCAGTGATGCACTATGGGATTGCCCTTTAATTTTCAGGTTAATCAGATGAAAATTGATGATTTTTTTCACATTAAAATTGATTTTTGTGCATTCTCCGCCAGTTGACGGAGGCATTATGTTTACAGGTTGTTCATCCAGCTGTCCGTCCGTCCGTGATAGGTTTTTGTTACCACAATAACTTGAGAATGCCAGAAGGGATCTTAGTCAAACTTGGTGCAGGTATGTATAATGATGTAAAGATGAACTGATTAGATTTTGGAGTCAATAGGTCAAAAGTCAAAGGTCAAAGTCTGTAATAGGTCTATAACTTGAGAACAGATAAAGGGATCTAATTCAAACTTGGTACAGATATGTATAATGATGTAAAGATTAACTGATTAGATGTTGGGGCCAAAGGTCAAATGTCAGAGGTCAGAGGTCATGGTAGGTAAAAATGTGATAACTTGAGAACAGCTGAATGGATTTAAATCAAACTTGGTCCAAGTATTATAATGATGTAATCATGTGGACGGAGGTATATCGGTCGACGCAGTGACGTCGAAGATTGTTGATCTAGTTCATATGAAAATTGTTGATTTTAGAAGTTTGATTTTGATTTGACCTTTGACCTTTTGACCTCAAAAATAGTTGTTTTCCCAATTTAGTGACAATATGCAAATGCTGTTCAACTTTCAAGTCATAGGTACACGTTGACATTTAACAACAACAGGTATGCAATGGCATTTAACAACAATAGGTACACGTTTACATTTAACAGCAACAGGTACATGTTGGCATTTAACAACAATAAATACACGTTGGCATTAAACAACAATAGGTACACGTTGACATTTAACAATAAGTACACATTGGAATTAAACAGCAATAGGTACATGTTGACATTTAACAATAAGTACACATTGGAATTAAACAGCAATAGGTACATGTTGACATTTAACAGCAACAGGTACATGTTGGTATTTAACAACAATAAGTACACATTGGCATTAAACAACAATCGCTACACGTTGGCATTTAACAGCAATAGGTACACGTTGACATTTAACAACAATAGGTACACGTTGGCATTTAGCAACAATCGCTACACGTTGGCATTTAACAACAATAGGTACACATTGGCATTAAAAAACAATCGCTACACGTTGCCATTTAACAACAATAGGTACACGTTGACATTTAACAACAATAGGTACACATTGACATTTAGCAACAATAGGTACACGTTGCCATTTAACAATAGGTACACGTTGGCATTTAACAATAGGTACACGTTGGCATTTAACAATAGGTACACGTTGGCATTTAACAATAGGTACACGTTGGCATTTAACAAATTAAATTGGTACATCCTTACCAGTTGAAGTATTTGATTTTGCACTTTCCATCACACAATCCTGCACCTCGGAGATCCTTGTGCTGGAGTTGGAGTCTGAACACGATGGAATCTTTTTACTGTAAATGTGACGTACTTAATAATGACGTAATGTAACGTAATTGACGTAATGTGTGTAGATTTCACTCACTTTTTACTGTAACTAGAATCACTTGTGTGACGACGCCATACGTGATACTTTAACCCCCATAACTGCCATGGTCCACAACACACAATGCTATATATACACACTACACTCACCGACTATCACTTACCAGTGCATCCCTGCCAAGTAACCACGACGACTCCGACACGATTCCCAAGACTTCTTTCCTGACTCCTCACATCAATTCTTCCTTCACAAGATCAGCGTGCTTCTCATGGGTACACAAAAACAATAGTGGGGGGAAAATGGAGAAGCTTTATGGTGATCATCAAAAAGAATAGTGGGGTGTGAAGGAGAAACTTTATGGTGATCATCAAAAAGAATAATGGGGGGAACTGGAGAAACTTTATGGTGATCATCAAAAAGAATAGTGGGGGGGGGGGGGGAGGGGGAACGGAGAAACTCTATGGTGATCATCAAAAACAATAGTCGGGGGAAATGGAGAAACTTTATGGTGATCATCAAAAACAATAGTGGGGAGAAATGGAGAAACTTTATGGTGATCATCAAAAACAATAGTGGGGGGAAATGGAGAAACTTTATGGTGATCATCAGAAACAATGGTGGGGGAAATGGAGAAACTTTATGTTGATCATCAGAAACAATGGTGGGGGAAATGGAGAAACTTTATGGTGACCATCAAAAACAATAGTGGGGGGGAGGGGAGGAGGAAAGGGAGAAAGAAGAACAAGATGGATGCGCAAGATTGGAGGTCACGTCTTTTCGAAGCTTATGCGCTCACGCTTTCGAAGTTAAGTAATTTTTCACAATTGTGTTTTTGTCGAAACTGTATCTATCTTTCGGTGTGTGTACCTATAGTGTGTCTTTAGTAAGATTCTCGGTGTTAATCTTTCATACATGTATACAAAATCGTCGGTTAATTCGTGTCGCGTATTTTGAGGCCTAGTAGGCTACTGTGTCCGACCTTGAGGCTTTGTTTTTCTTTCAGCAGTCCGTCGATTGCGCTGCAATTACTTTCATTCTCTGTTTTTGTCCCAGTCTTTCACCCCATACTTCCTTGTTTAAAATGTCAACTCAAAAAAAAAAAAACCCAAAAAAAAAATTTCCTTCTCTGTTCTTATTCGTTGTTCTTATTCGTTTATTCGTTGTTCTTATTTGTTTGTTCGTTCTTTGATCACGTGTTTCACCCCCATTTCCATTTTCCATTTCCCCAGACAGTTTTCACTGCTCAATTTAAAAATATTTAAACTTTCACCTGAAGTACTGTATTCTGTCATATAATATAACACCTTTTTCTTCTTCTTCTATAAAAGGATGCTTTCGATTTGCTCACCAAATCTATTCATTCCAAAAAAAAATTCCATCTCTTACAGTTCCTCTTTTCTACATTCCCGAAACTCTCCTGCACTCCACCCCTCCTTCAGCGTCCTCAAACGTATTTTTGACTCGAAGGTCACAAGAAACTCATTTTGCAATAAATGTTCGTTTCCCATTAATCGTACACTTTCTAAAATCCAATCTCACCCCTCCCCTCCAAATCTTCCCCATCACCCCTTCCCTCCAAAACTTCCCCATCACCCCTCCCCTCCAAAACTTCCCCATCACCCCTCCCCTCCAAATCTACCCCCTTGCCCCTCCCCTCCAAATCTTCCCCATCACCCATCTCTTTCAAATATTCCCCCTTGCCCCTCCCCTCCAAATCTTCCCCATCACCCATCCCTTTCAAATCTTCCCCCTTGCCCCTCCCCTCCAAATCTTTCCCCTTGCCCCTCCCCTCCAAATCTTTCCCCTTGCCCCTCCCCTCCAAATCTTCCCCATCACCCCTCCCCTCCAAATCTTCCCCCTTGCCCCTCCCCTCCAAATCTTCCACATCACCCATCCCTTTCAAATCTCCCCCCTTGCTCCTTCCCTCCTAAACTCCCCCCACACCTCTCCCCTCCGAGACTCCCCCTCGCTCCTCCCCTCCTAGACTCCCCTCTCACCCCTCATACTCAAAGCGTCCTCCCGGCTTCTTCCCCCTTCCAACTTTCACCTTCATCTCCCCCAACCTTCTGCCTCGCTCTTCCCCCTCCTCAAATAACACCTCGCTGTGCCTCACCCAATCACCATGAAACCTTTTGTCTGCCCCATTCTTCCCTTTCTCCAAGCTATTCTGACGTTTCTGACACACCTTCAACAGCTCTCCCTACCACTTCCTCCTCTTCCACATCTTACCCTACCGCTCCCCCCCCCTGTTCTGTATCCGATGCTCCCCCTTCCTCTTCATCAACGGTATGGACCTCAAACATCCAGGGCCTTCGCTCAAACTTGACTGATCTCTCCATACAGGTTGCTTCTGACAAACGAGACGTGATCTGCTTAACAGAAACTTTCCTCCTTCATTATGTCTCTGATTCCTTGGTATCTCTCCCAGGTTACTCCTTCCTCCAGTATGATAGACCTGAGCGTTGTCCTGGAGGTGGGGTTGCTATCTTTATAAAAAAAACTCTCTTCCTCACTCGCCCTGCACTGCCCTCTCTCCATCTCACCCCCAGGAATACCTTTGGCTACGGCTTCCCCTTCGCTCCCACCTTTTGTTCATATGTGTGTTGTACCGTCCACCGAACAGTGATGACTCCATCTACATCTCGCTGTCTGATAATATGGACCAACTTCTATCTACCCATCCCAACTCTCTCTTCCTCATATGTGGTGATTTCAATTGTCACCATGCCAGTTGGCTGGGTGTGGGTAACTCTCTCACCAGCCATGGCTCTTCAGCAAAGGACTTCTGCGACTCACTGGGACTGACACAATCTGTCAATTTCCCGACCCGGATCTCAGTCAACGGAGCATCTTCTCTTCTGGACTTGGTTATGACTAACTTCCCTGAAAATGTCTGCTGCTCTTCTTCTGCTCCAATCGGCTCATCTGATCATGTGCTTGTTAAAGTGGACATCTCTCTGACCATTCTCAGAGAGCCTCCTCAGCGTCGACGAGCCTGGCATTTCACTCAGGCCAACTGGCACGGTCTTCAAGCAGCCATCAATCATCTGGACTGGTCTCCCATCTCTACCGCCTCTGACATCAACTCATCCTGGGAATTCTTCCAAAGTAAATTGCTCTCTCTCATGCACAGATTTATCCCATCTCGTCTTCAGTTGTCATACCCTTCCTCCCGTCCATGGTACACGGAATCTTGTGGTGAGGCTGTTGCCCAGAAACAACTTGCTTTCGTCTCCTGGAAAGCAAATCCAACGGAAGGAAATCTAATTTCCTTTCACAAAGCCCGAAACAAGTGTGTGTCCACCCACAGGAGAGCCAGGAAACAAAAGCTCTCCGTTCTCAAGACCGAACTCTCTTATCTGTCTCCCTCTTCCAAATCCTGGTGGCGTCTGGTCAAATCTGTTTCTGGTTTGTTCCCCCTCCATCCCCTCCCTCACCTCAAATGGCTACACGGCTGACTCCGCACGTGACAAAGCTGAATGCCTCAACTCTGTGTTTGCCTCTAAATCTTGTGTCCCAAACCCATCCCTCTCTGTACCCACCATACCCAGTCGTATCCGGCTGCTCCTGGACTCTGTGTCCTTTCCTCCTGAAAAGGTGGAAAAGTTTCTGTCAAGCCCCGACTCTGATTCTGCAACTGGACCTGACGGCATCAGCCCACGGGTCCTAAAATCCTGTTCTTCCGCTCTTTCACTCCCTCTCTCTGTTCTCTTCACTCTTTCTTTTGCTCAAGGTCATCTTCCATCTGCTTGGAAATCTGCCAACATCACCACTTTGCACAAAAAAGGTGCAAAAACAGATCCTAGCAACTACAGACCAATCAGCCTTCTCCCAATTATCAGCAAAGTCATGGAATCCATCATTGCTTCAGATATGAAATCTTTCCTCTTCTCCAATGGCTTGATCTCTGATCATCAATTTGGTTTCAGACCTGGTCACTCTACTCTGGACATGCTGCTTCTGCTTCCTCAACAATGGATGGAGGTCCTCAATGCCAAACAGGAAATTAGAGCTGTCTCCCTTGGCATATCACGTGCCTTCGAAACGGTCTGGCACCCCGCTCTGCTCACCAAACTCTCCTCCTTTGGTATCCTTGGAAATCTCCACACATGGCTGGCAGATTTCCTCTCTAGTCGTAGTCAACGTGTGGCCCTGAATTGGTTTCTCTCATCTCCTCTTCCTGTTCAGGCTGGAGTTCCCCAAGGCAGTGTTCTGGGCCCTGTGCTTTTTCTGGTCTTCATCAATGATCTCTCTGACTCTCTTGAAAATTCTCTCTACCTCTTTGCTGATGACTCTACTCTCTGTCGCTCCATTCCTCATCCCTCAAATCGGCAGTCTGCAGCCTCCTCACTCTCTGCAGACCTGGACAAAATCACAGACTGGGCAAACAAGTGGAACATGTCTTTCAATCCTGACAAATCTCACACTCTTACGATGTCTCTCCAAAAAGACCGACTGGACAACCCTCCCATCCACTTTCTGAATAATCCTCTCCAAGAAGTTCTGTCACTCAAGCTTTTGGGTCTCACTATCTGCCAATCTGCCATGATCTTTCCTGGGAAAACCACATTTCAAATCTGGCCTCCAAAGCCAGTCGCCGCCTGGGCATCCTCCGTCGTGCGAAGTCCTTCCTTGGCACACCTGAGCTCCTCACCACATACAAGGCTTTCATCCGCAGCTCAATGGAATACTGCTCTCCCCTCCGGGCTGGTGCTCCTGCCTCACACCTAGCTCGTCTTCACGCTGTTGAAACCAAAGCGTTCAGAATCTTTGGAATCTCCCGCGATGAAGCTAACTCCAAAGGCCTTTCACTCACTCGCCGCAGACAGGTTGGTGGTCTTTCCGTCTTCTATCGACTCCTCTCTGGCCTTGCCCCCCCCCCCCCAGCTCTCTGTGGGCTCTGTCCCCCAAATATTCCTACAGGTCGCACAAGATCTGCCTGCAACCCTCTTATGGTTAAACTGCCAAAATCAAGACTCTCTGCTCACCTTCACTCCTTCATTCCTCTTTTCTCCTGCCTCTGGAACAAACTCCCTCACTCTCTTCAATCCCACTCCACCCTCCAAGTCTTTAAAACAGCTGTTCACCACCATCTCTTATCTTCCCCTATCCAAAACCTTGATCTTTTCTACCCCCGCTAATTTCACCCCAAAACCACTTTTTTGAAATCCCAACTTTTGTCCTGGAAGTCCTTGGTGTCCTTGTGTTTTATACCCCCCCCCCCCCCCTTCCCATGCCTTCTCCCCCAAGCCCTCTCCCTCCCACACTTCTCCCTGCTCTCAAATGTTGTGTTTGTGCGATTGAAATAATTGAAATGTGATTGAAATCAATCAATTATTGTACACCTCTCCCTCCCAATTCCTGGTAATTCCCTGTTTGTCGTTAAAGGCGGCAAAAAGGGTTGGCGTCAGGAAGGGCATCCGGCCGTAAAACATTGCTTCAAAAAGGGGACCGTAAAACAACAACAACCACGGTTCCCGAAAAAGGCCAACCCCCGCTTGCGGGGAAAAATGGCCTCTAAAGGTGGTTTTTTTTTTTTTTCTCCCTCCCAATACCGTCTCTGTGCTGCTCGGCGGTAATACTGCGCTGGAGAATATTTATTTATTTATTTGGCTTGGGGGCAGTGTACTTTCAATGAGCCTGCACCGGTTTAAAATTATTTCAGTACATATTCTTCTCAATATGGGTCTGGCAGACACAGTCGTAAGAACTTCAGCAAAAATAGACATGAAAATAGGCCAACCTGGACATTTTCGATAATAACCGTTTTTTGGTGAGAAATGCTTTATGCGATTGTCCTGAATCTGCAGATTTTTTTTTCCATAAATTCACACATGGAGAACCCTGTTTTTTATTAGGTCAAAGTATATGACCTGTAACAAAACTGTAAAAAATACGTTTTCCAGGTTTATATGATAATGATTCACAAATACTCTTATTTATGGTATAAAATATTGTGAATACTTTCTGACAGATATAAAATAATAATCTAAATAACTGTTACTCATTACTGGAACATATATCTTTCAAAAATGGAATATTTTATTAAAAATATGCAAACTTTTATCAATTTTCTTTATCGTAGCATTCCAGTACATCACCAAATCAGGCCATGGCATCACCTAAAAATGTGCTAATTACGGAGGATTATGGATACAAAATAGAGGTTGGCTCAGTTATACACACAAGGCACCAGCACCTTCAGAACTGCAGATTGATATAAAATTCTCTTTCAGGAGCAAACAACATTTTTATACATCATGTATTCATCACAGGTTTGGTGCACAATGTGAAAACAGTTCACACACAGTCGATATCACACAAATGGATGAAGCAGAACATTTTAAGATGTTTCATGAACATAAACAATATGATAGTATTAAAATTACATGAAACATGCACATATAGTGTATACTTGAACCGCCTGTGGAGGCCATTTTTCCCCGCAGAGCGGGGGTTGGCCTTATTTGAGCACCATGGTCCCATTTTTTTGGAGCAACGTTTTACGGCCGGATGCCCTTTCTGTTGCTAACCCTGTTAGTCGCCTCTTGCGTCACACAGGGAATTACCAGTGAACTGGTACTCAATTTGCCGACCTCAGAAGGATGGCAGGCTGAGTCAACCCCCCTGGTGTTAATTCAATGATCGACCGGGATTTGAACCCAGGATCCTAGGATCCCAAGCCGGCACCCTAACTGCTAAGCCAACACCAGGCTCAAGACAACATATCGTGGATACTTTTGTTTATATATATATATATATAATACGTACATTATTTTGAGGGGTTATGCATTAGTTAATTTAGGGGTATAATATACGATTGCGTAAAATTAGATGTAAACTTTTTCAGTGTAACTTTGTGTTTCGTCTGTCAATGTTGTACCCGTTCATGTTTTACAAGGTGTTCCAAAAATACCGAGACAACTTTGGTTGTTAATATATTTAAAACCACAAATGTGGGTGGTGGTTCGTGTGCAGCAACATGGCTGCTGGTTGCATCATTTTTCTGTCCTGGAAAACTTTCTGTGATACATAAATCATTTTCAAAAACTGAGCACATCATTTTTCTGTTCCGCTGATGCAATGCCTCTCGATAACCAGTTATCTGGTACTCATTTTGCCGACCTCGGAAGGATGGACAGGCTGTCAACCCCACCTGGCGTTAATTTAACAGGATTCGAACTCAGGACCTTCAGATCCCAAGCCCGCCACCCTAACTATTATGCCAACACCAGGTGATAAACCACAAACGATACAACGATATTCTTTGGTTTATATGGTACAGAAACTCATAAAATTGTGCACACCATCAATACACTTAAATGTGAGCTCCGTTTGTCATGCACAGGACATGAAGGTGGTACACTAACTAGTTCGTGCCATGTTCGGCTTAGCACGTTTGCGTCCACCAGTGCGCATGCAGCTGTGATCCGAGAACGAATATCCTGCAGGTCTGCCACCTTGGTGTATCCATGCTTGCTATACATACTTGTTTGTCACCTTGTCCCCGATACATGAAAGCAAGCTTCGTCTGTGAACATGACCTTTTTCAGGAAATATTCATAATCCTCTATGCAACTGAGCATTTCCAAGGCAAATACATTGCATTGGGGTCCGTAATTTGGTTTGAGTTCCTGCAGAATCTGTACCTTATAAGGAATAAAGCTTCAGCCTTTTATGGAAAATCCTGTGTACAGTGGTGGTTGGTAGTCCCAGTTCTCTGGATGCTCGTCGGATTGATCTTCTGGGACTTTGTTGAAATGATTCACACATTCATTCAACGTCTGCTGCACTTGTGCTTGGTCGACCAGTACTTTTCTGTTTCTGACAACTTTCAGTCTCCTTAAACCTCTTATACCACTTTCTGATACTAGTCCACAATGGCAGATTCCTTCCATACCTTGTATGGAAATTACATTGAACTTGCATGTCGGATTTTGTCTCGATGAAACATCCAATGCACTAAACTTTCCCCTATAGACTCACCATTTTATCTTGCATTAAAACCACCAGACCTGAAAATAAAGAAAACTTTATGAATTTATGTATCATATAAAACAAAGGGTATCATTGTATCATTTGTGGTACTAAATATATTAACAACCAAAGTTGTCCAGGTCTTTTTGGAACATGCTGTGCAGTATTAAAACATTGTTGTGGGCCTGGAGTTTGAAAAGTAGACAACTACTGTATACACTTTATGTAATATGTTATCACTAGTAAAAAGCCTGTCAAATATCATTGGTTGGAACAGTTTATTCAACGGTGCAGCCTCGTGAGTGTGCCAACATCTGAAGCCTCGGCCTAGTGTCAGTTGCGTGCTTATATCTTTATTTATTAGACATGACATCATACAGAAGTAAATAAACACTAATTTTGTCTCCATGAATTGCACATCACGTGCAGCGAATTTCATCTCCATGTGCCTTGTATTTATTTTAAAAAATATTTAAAAAATAAAAAATTCTGTGCACCGCCCTTGAGGCTCGATTTGCAAGACACCGTCTACAATTCCCGTAGAAGAGACATAATTACTCTTTTATGGAAAATGTTATTTCGAGTTTGTCTTATCCTCAAAAATAGACCGTAGTGAACACACATTCGTGGTAAAAGATTGGACTTTAAAACCTACCCTTTCAAAGGTGGACAGACATCTGTACAAACACACAAACGGACATTGTGTTTTATATGGTAGATTGCTACATGTTCATGAATATGTATATGTA
This sequence comes from Myxine glutinosa, assembly GCF_964187855.1. Taxonomy (NCBI): domain Eukaryota; kingdom Metazoa; phylum Chordata; class Myxini; order Myxiniformes; family Myxinidae; genus Myxine; species Myxine glutinosa. The sequence goes on from NC_136269.1 coordinate 20,549,824, forward strand.
TTATAATTCAGGGTGTGCTATCTATATATATAAAACAGTTTGTGTGTGTGTGTGTGTGTGTGTGTGTGTGTGTGTGTGTGTGTGTGTGTGTGTGTGTGTGTGTGTGTGTGTGTGTAATGTTACCGATAGTCTCCTAAACGGAGAGGCTTACGTGCTTGATATTTGGCATAGACATGGCCATTGAGCCTGGGACGAACATGGCCGAACTCAAAATATTTGACGATCCATATTTTTTATTCATATTTACCTCAGCGCATTTCAGCGCACGGAATCAACGGAATCAGAGCAGGTAGGCGCTGATTCGCTCAGAGCGATCACGTGATGACGCTATGACGCTATGAACGCTATGACGCTATGACGCTATGAAAAAAAAAATCGCTATGACGCTATGAAACGCTATGAAGCTATGAACGCTATGACGCTATGAACGATATGACGCTATGAACGCTATGACGCTATGAAAAAAAAAAATCGCTATGACGCTATGACGCTATGAAAAAAAAAAAAATCGCTATGACGCTATGAACGCCTCACACCTAGCTCGTCTTCACGCTGTTGAAACCAAAGCGTTCAGAATCATTGGAATCTCCCGCGATGAAGCTAACTCCAAGGGCCTTTCACTCACTCACCGCAGGCAGGTTGGTGGTCTTTCCGTCTTCTACCGACTCCTCTCTGGCCTTGCCCCCCCAGCTCTCTCTGGGCTCTGTCCCCCAAAATTCCTACAGGTCGCACAAGATCTGCCTGCAACCCTCTTATGGTTAAACTGCCAAAATCAAGACTTTCTGCTCACCTTCACTCCTTCATTCCTCTTTTCTCCCGCCTCTGGAACAAACTCCCTCACCCTCTTCAATCCCACTCCACCCTCCAGGTCTTTAAAACAGCTGTTCACCACCATCTCTTATCCTCCCCCATCCAAAACCTTGATCTTTTCTACCCCCGCTAATTTCGGTCCCCTTGTGTTTTATCTCTCTCCCCCCCCCCCCCTTCCCACGCCTCCTAGCCCCCAAGCCCTCTCCCTCCCACACTTCTCCCTGCTCTCAAATGTTGTGGTTGTGTGCTTCCCCTTCTCTCCCCATCTTGTCTTCCGCTCCCTCTTTTTGTATATTTTGTTTGTCTGGTTGATTTGTTTGTGAAATAAATGTTAGCTCGTTCACGAGCCTCGATTCAGTATACAAAAAAAAAAAAACAAAAAAAAAAACAAAACGCTATGACGCTATGATGCTATGAAAAAAATTTATCGCTCGCTTTGCCAAGGGGCTCGCTCCCCCCCCCCCCCCCCGTTCCCCTCCCCCCCCCCCTCCCGTCAATGCCGGGTACTTCTGCTAGGGATTTGTGGCATAGACATGACCATTGGGCCTTCACGGTGTAATTAGTGCGAGGCTTTTGTCCAAGTGAGCTTGAGTCGAGAGGGCGAATGTATGGGTTGGGAATGTACGGGTCTCCCTTCCCCCGCCCAGCAACGCCGGTACTGGAGGACGTCACAGGATCGGTGAGTCTCCAAAAGCCGCTTCGTGCTGTTGCGAATATGCAGGACTATGTCCAATTGTTGTGCTGCTCTCCGACCATGAGAACTGCAACGTCATTGTTGACTGGCCATCCCCTTCCCTCCCCCCTCCACCCTACCCCCTCCCCTTCATTTCCCCCCTCCCCCTCCATTTCCCCCCTCCCCCTCCATTTCCCCCCTCCCCCTCCCTTTCCCCCTTCCCCCTCCATTTCCCCCCTCCCCCTCCCTTTCCCCCTCCATTTCCCCCCTCCCTCCTCCCCTCCCCCTTCCCCCCTCCTCCCCCTTCCCCCCTCCCCCTTCCCCTCTCCTCCCCCTTCCCCCCTCCCCCTTCCCTCCTCCCCTCCCCCTTCCCCCCCTCCCTCCTCCCCCTTACCCCCTCCCTCCTCCCCCCTCTCCCCATCCCTCACCCTCCCCCCTCTCCCCCCTCCCATCCCTCACCCTCCCCATCCCCCCCTCTTCTCCCCTCTCCCCCTCCCACTCTTCTCCCCTCCCCCGCCTCACAATGTCGGGTACTTCTGCTAGTACATTATAATTCCGAGTGTGCATGTCTAGAAGGTGAAACATTAATGATCCATATATTGTACACCGCACCTTTCCTATGCCATCTCCAGGCGCTGCATAACGTCATTGCCGGGCACCGAAGGGGGCTCGGCAATGACGCACGCTGAAAGGGAGTACTCAGTTTTCACTCTGGTTGTTTGTTTTTCTTGCTTTCTTGTTTGTCCGGGCTATATCTCAGCCATCCTTTGAGCTAGGAAGCTGAAATTTCGGCACAATAGTGAGCAAGTCCTTTGTCAAAAACAGCATTTTTGTTTTTTGATTAATCAATTAATTGAGGAGTTATTTAATTATTAGCGATTAAGTACTTATTTAATTAATTAAATTTCCTTTCTCTTCTGACCATTAACTCAGCCACCTTTTGAGTTAGGAAGCTGATATTTGGACATGCCAATGACCAGGTGATTTGGCTGCAAAGGCTATTTTTGATTTATTAATTAATCAATTAATTATTTAATTATTCGATTAATGACTTCTTTTTTTTTCCAGTTACAGATTCTGATGAAATGGTGGTGGTTTATGTGTTCTATGACCGAATTGATTAATAATTTAATTTTTTAATGATTATTATTTCTTTATTTTCATTATTAATCATTTATTTATTTTCTCTCTCATTTGGCCAATATCTCAGGCACCTTTTGAGCTAGGAAGCTAATATTTGGACATGACAGTGACCAAGTAATGTGGCTATCAAGGATATTTTTTATTTATTGATTAATCATTTAATCGATTAATTTATTGATGAATCAATTAATTATTTTATTTTTAATTAATGACTCATTTAATTAAATTTCTAAAAGATACATCTGCGGATGAAGCACTAGTGGTTTATTTATACTATTAGCCAATTGATTAAGAAAATATTTTATGATAATCTTTTCTTGATTTTAATTATGCAATTAATCAATCAATTATTGCGCACCTCTCCCTCCAAATACAGTCTCTATGAGCTGCACGGCGGTATTGCCGGGCGCCAGAGGTGCCCCGGAAATGCTGCGCTGGAGGATATTTAATTATTTGGCACGGGGGCGGTGTACTTTGAATGTATCTGTACTTGTTTGACTTCAATTTACACCATTATGAGAGATTCATAAATATGTGAAGATTTGTACGGCACGTACTTGTTGCAGAATTCAGTGCAACATATTTTAAAGTACAACTTTCTAAATGAACCATATATTAGCCACAAACCTGGTACAGGGACACGATATATTCGATGCTTGTCTTTGCCTCTAACATCATTGATAAATTAGTGCACAGAAAGAGTTCACGAAACAAAAGTTTATTCATTATGAAGCCCCATTGGTGGCCATTTTGAAATTTCCTCAAAAAACGTATTTCCCCCAATAGTAAATTTGAGAATTTTTTTTGTGGTCATTGCAACTCCTAGTAATGGTGTTTTAAACAAAAATATGGTCATTATCGAAAATGTCTAGGTCATTGTCAATTTCCACTGAACTTTCGAGGGAATTTTGAAAACAGATGGCTCAAATTCAATCCCATTCAATCCCACCCACTCCCTCCAGGCCTTTAAAACAGCTGTTCACCACCATCTCTTATCTTCCCCCATCCAAAACCTTGATCTTTTCTACCCCCGCTAATTCACCCCAGATACACTTCTTCTTTTTTTTTTGAAATTCCAACTTCTTTCCTGGAAGTCCTTGCAGTGTTCATGTGTTTTATACCTCTCCCACCTCCCCCCAAGCCCTCCCCCTCCCACATTTCTCCCGATGTCCCTGCTCTCAAATGTTGTGTTTGTGTCCTTCCCCCTCTCTCCCCATCTTGTCTACCGCTCCCCTTATTTTTTGTGTTTTATGTGTCGGTTTGACTTTTTATGTGATTAATGTTAGCTCTTTCACGAGCCTCGATCTTGTATACATAAAAAAAAAAAAACATCTTTGGGTTTCCTACAAGTATCACATGTGCCAGTAGAGTGACACTATCCTATAAAGGTATGAGTTAAGATGAGAGTGCCCAAATCTTAGCCTGAAGAGAGCTACCTCGTCTCTGCGAGAATGCTTGGGGAGCCACCACCAGATTCATCCCGCAACAAAACCTTCCCATAATGTTGGTGTCCCACTGGGGATTGCCATATTTTTTCAATCTGGTCCTCGGCCAGACTCAATGTCTGACGGCCCAGAGGGATTTGGGTATCACTCAGGTTTAAGGGCACGCATAGCTGGCAGGTCACTGTCCCAGTGTCCCACATGGGCAGGGATCCAACACAGATTGACCATCAATCCCCTCCAATTGGCAATGTTGATCAGATGCAAAACCTCGAGAGAACACACACAGGGTGTCCTCGCTTAACGTCATCGCAGTTAACGTTGTTTTGTTATAATATCTATAATCATTAGATACCAAGGCTCAAAGAATCTCTTGATTATTTACCCATAACTCGCTATTACGTCATCAGGATAAATATATTTCGTATTAGATAAATTGATCCATTTGACGTACAGTAACCAGTAACCACGACATTAACTGAGGACCTCGTGTATATAACATCAGCATATATATATTTACAGTCACGTGAAAAAGTAAGTACACCCCATGTAAAGTTTTGACTTTTTCAACATATTTCAACATACAGCTATTTGATCTTCATTTCAACAATATTGATAGATAAAGGTGATATAATACAACAAATGTCATGAAACATTTACATTTTGTAGTCCATTGTATATTTTAAAGAAACATAAAGGCAAATTTCGCATGTGGAAAAAGTAAGTACACCCTTGGCTCTAATAGGTGGTATTGCCCCCGTTGGCAGAAACAACCTCAAGTAGGCGTTTCTTATAACTGTCTACCAGTCTCTGACATCGACTGGGAGAAATGTTTGCCCACTCTTCCATGCAGAATTATTTCAGCTGTGCGATGTTTGAGGGGTTTCTTGCATGCACAGCTCGTTTCAAATCCCCCCACAACATCTCGATGGGATTTAGATCCGGGCTTTGACTTGGCCATTCCAGAACCCTTCATTTCTTTCTTTTCAGCCATTCCTTGGTGGATTTACTGGTATGCTTAGGGTCATTGTCATGTTGCAAGGTCCACCTTCGGTTGAGCTTCAACTTTCCGATAGATGGCCTCATATTATCCTCAAGCACCCTCTGGTACAATGAAGAATTCATAGTGGATTCTATGATGGTGAGCTACCCAGGCCCTGATGCAGCAAAGCTGCCCCAAACCATAATATTTCCACCACCATGCTTTACAGTTGGTATCAGATTTTTGTGGTCAAATGCTGTCTTTGGTTTTCGCCAAACATGTCTTCTGTTACTGTGGCCAAATAGCTCTACCTTTGACTCATCTGTCCAGAGCACATTGTTCCAGAAGTGCTGGTCTTTGCCGAGGTGTTCATTGGCAAACTTTAGTCTTGCCCTGATGTTCTTTCTGGACAGCAAAGGTTTCCTCCTGGCACACCTCCCATGTAGATCAAATTTGTGCAGCCTCTTTCTAATGGTAGACTCGTGCACTTTGACATCAACAGTGGCATGAGCTACCTGTAGGTCCCGTGATGACATTCTGGGGTTCTTGGAGACTTATTTCAGCATCTTGCGGTCTGCTCTCGGGTTGAACTTGCTGGGGCGGCCTGGCCTGTACAAGTTGGCAGTTGTTTGGAATCTTCTCCACTTGTAGATGATCTTCCGGACAGTCGAATGATTGATTTCAAATTGTTTGGAGATCTTTTTAAATCCCTTCCCAGACTCGTAGGCATCTATAACCTTATTTCTGAAAGCCTCAGAGAGCTCTTTTGATCTAGGCATGGTGATGCCGCACACTTCAACAAAAAGAGCAAACCAAACTAAATGTCTGAGGTTTAAATAAGACAGGTTCCTCCAAGATCCTCTCTAACGATGTTCTACTCATTTGCACCTGAGCTGGTGCACGTGATTCTAATTTTAGGTATTTGAAGTAGTGATAAATGTAGGGGTGTACTTGCTTTTTCCACATGCGAAATTTGCATTTATGTTTATTTAAATTATACAATGGACTACAAAATGTAAATGTTTCATGATATTTGTTATATTATATCACCTTTATCTATCAATATTGTTGAAATGAAGATCAAATAGCTGCATGTTGAAATATGTTGAAAAAGTCAAAACTTTACATGGGGTGTTCTTACTATTTCACGTGACTTTATATACATATATAAGGTACCACAAAAACAGCTCAACCGATCGCAACGATATTTTGGGTGGGTATTCCTGGGACCCCCTGGAGTAAAATAGGCTATATTGTTTTTCCAAGTTTTCCAATTTTCCAGTTTTTCCAAACACGATGGAATAATATTTACCGATATGAACAGTGATGTGGCTTTTGTTGAAATTCTACGTACCAGGGGAGAGTAGATCGACTCCTGATGAACTCTTCCTATATAAACGTGCGGCTCCGAAGTAACACAGCAGCATGTGCAAAGCGACTGCGAAACAGGTGTAGCGGCCACTTCCGTGTTATAGATTCGGCGCGCACTCTTCACACATAAACGTGCGACTGGGAAAGACGTGCAGTGGCCGCTTCCGTTTTGTAGAATTCAATCTTTTTTCAAAATGGGCACCATGTACTGTTTAGATTTTGATGATTTGCGTGTGATATGATTCAACGGATGTTTATATGAATCGTTTAAAATAAAAAAGCTTTCAATTTCTGATATTTTGCCTTTTCATTTGGGCTTCTCAATTGACGCCCCGCCCGTAGTGCCATGTACCGTTGCTAGTAGATAAAATTGGCTTAGTCAGACATTTTTCTGTTCCCCAAGTTGAAGAGCTTCATGGAAGAAGTTTTTTAGGATGGCAATGAGGTGTACTCAGCAGATGACCTTCAGGAAAAGGAGGACAAGGACTTGTACAAGATGGTTTGAGCTGAGATGCAGCTGGATCATATGCATACAACTCAAGATGGACTTGATTGACCATGTTGGATTTGGAAAAACAAGTGTACAATTAAAAGCAAGATGGTGGTGTTTTCCACGTTAGGCTGGAAAACGTACCAACGATCCTTATAGGAGCTCGAGTGTTTCCGATAAAAACGGAAAATACAACTGGAAACACAAAACCACAAAACAGTTTCATCGATCAGGATGTCAGATTTATGTACAAAAGTAGAGTCCAATATGCCATAAAATAACTGTGATCAACCTAAAGTATTTGCCAAAGCCAAGAAAATAAATAAATTCTACATCTTTTTCTGTGCAAAAAAACATTTTCCATTCCTGACTCCTTGTTTATAATAAAAAAGCCATTTACTGTGAGTAACCCAGAGCCATCCTTGCATTCATCATGCTGTGTTGTACATCAAAATGGCCCACTAAAAACATCAACTTTTTACACTTCTCTCCCTCCCTCTCCCCCTTTAGTGGCAAAATAGATGTATCAACAATCTGTATAATGCACTGCACAAAGCAAGATACCATACAGCAAAGCAACTGAGAGAATGACAACATTAAGTTGTTTAACGATTCCAGCACATCAGCTTTTCAGAACTGCAGAAGCTGACAATGTACAACGAAATAAAATCCAAAGATTTATCTCTCCTCTTCTTAGGTTATCTAAAAATTCGATTTGGCATGCATATAAAAAGTGAAAAAAAACGTTCAATTTTTTTTAAAGTTATTTTTAGCTCACATAGAACAAAAAAATTTCAGGGGAGGTATTGGCATAGCGAAGTGTCCGTCAGTTATCGAGTCAGGCTGTATGTTAACACGGGTCTTTTTCTCCAAAACTATACACACAATTTGGATGCAACTTGACCACAGCTTTCATCCCCCATGATGTACCAAATTTGTTCAAGGCATTAAAATAAAAAAAAAAAAAAAAAAAAATCAGGGTCTTTGGGGGCGGGAGGGGGATTAAATGGGTACGGGTTTGACCCACCCCCCCCCCCCCTCCAAAAAATAGGTATTTGCTTTCTTCTTCGAAACCTGAACGCCAATCTTCGACATCGACTGATATGCCTCCGCCCACATTATTACATCATTATACATACTTGGACCAATTTTGATTTAAATCCTTTCAGCTGTTCCCAAGTATCACATTTTTACGTGACATGACCTCTGACCTTTGACGCCAAAATCTAATCAGTTCTTCTTTGCATCATAATACAGGGTGTTTATAAATTCCCCATCTATTTAGTTACCTGTTATTTCTCTGAAATAGATAGAGACTTTATAAACACCCTGTATATACTTGTATCAAGTTTAGTCAAAATCCCATCACTGGTTCACAAGTTAGCTCGGTAACATATTTTTTTTACCGAACAGGAGCACTGACCTTTGACCTCTTGACTCCATAATCTCATCAGTTAATCTTTGCTTCATTATACATACTTGTACCAAGTTTGACTTGGTTTCCTTCAGCCATTCTTAAGTTAATGACCTATTACAGACTTTGACCTTTGACCCCAAAATCTAATCAGGTCATCTTTGCAACATAATATATTGTTATGAATTTGGGTAGAGCAATATCTAGAGCCAGATAGATCTGTATAGGTAGGTATCCGACTGTTGCGATAGGGAATCTACCCTGTAATAAGTTCTATGTTAGCCCGGGTTGTCAGTATAAGCTGTATTGGTGTCCCTGCTATGAGGGAGCAGGGCGTGCTAAATAGTACAGGGATTATGGATAAGATTCCTTTGTTCGTCGTTTCACCCCGTCGCCAAACCTTTGTCCCTTATGGCAACGCATACTCATATAAACACTTAGATAGGCCCTTTAGTGCAGCATTAAATAATTCCCCTTCCCTTACAATGACCTTGGAAGAAGACAGGCAGAAAGCCAGATCGGGGCACCGCCGGATGGCCGCCACCAGCCGCACCACCAGCTGGCCTAGCAACATCGCGTGAGACGAGCTGTAACCACGCCACAGGGAACGTGTGATTGGTTGGCGCAGAAGGCGCGAGACGGTTGAGGAGATGGCAGGAAGCTACGAGGCTCTGGTTGGTGGTGCGCCAAAACTGACGTCACATGCCAAGTTACAAAAGGACTCGCTGGCGGGATTCTGGACGCTTCACTCTGGGTATTGAGTCATGCTGGTCTTTCTCTCTTCACTCTCCATTCCTGGCTCTCGTTGTGGAGATCGGCCTCGTGTTGGAGATCGGCTTCGCGGGGAGATCGCTAGCCCAGTTGCTTTTGGTGCTGGAGTGAGGCGTGCCGTGGAGCGAACGGACCTCGTGGGCAGTCGACAAGGAGCCTGGATTGGGGCAGGTCGCTCGGGCCTGGCGGAGCACGTGGGCGAGGCGGACTGAGGGAGCCACGTTGGACGAAGGACACATTTCGGACAGATAAGCTCGCACCCACGAACCATTACACGACGAGACATTTCCTTTCGTAATTCATTTTCCTTTGTGGTGTATTCGACGTCTGTGTGTGGGATCCCAATTTAGGCCGATTCATTTCATCGTCGCGTTTCATTGTATCGGGTTCCGTTAAATAAATCCTTATTTTTGCACATAGCATTTCGGTTTTGTTTGAATTCATCTACTCCAGGATCGGATCTGCAGTCGGTTCGCTTTAGGTAAGCGCTTCGCTGCCTCTTCTTCTTCACTTCTTTCTCCCGTGCTTTTATAGTCGAATCCGAGTTGGTCGTCACCTCAATTAAATCCGTTTGGTCATTCGCGAGCCCTGGTATTAACCAGAGGGTATTCGCACGACAATATACTTGTACCAAGTTTGGTCAAAATCCCATCACTGGTTCACATGACCTCTGACCTTTGACCTTGTGACCCTAAAATATATAATCAGTTCATCTTTACCTCATTATACATACCTGCACCAAGTTTGACTTGGATCCCTTCAGCCGTTCTCAAGTTATTGCAGTAAGAAAAACATATCACGGACAGACGACGGATGCATGGATGGACGGACGGAGAGCCCGAAAACATAATGCCTCCAGCGACTTCGTCAGCGGAGGCATAACTACACACATGATTTCGATGAAACTTAACAACCTTTTTCACCCATGATGCTAAAACTAATTGTCCTATTTTCACCAAACTTTGCAGAACTTCTGAGGACCAAGAAGGCCTCCTGATGCCTTGCAAATCCCATTAAAAATGCATATTAAGGAGGCCAATGTAAAGGTCAAAGGTCATTATGATTCCACAATAGCTACTTTTGACTTCTCAAAAAGTATTCACCCGATTTAGATGTAACTTGGTGTAGGAATCATCTCTGCATGGTGCTTTCACAAGTTTGTTCAAACCATCGGCTAATTTACATATTTTGTGGGTCATCTATGCCTACCAGTTCTACCAGGTGAGCCAAGGGGAATTGCCCCTATTTTAAAGATTCTTACCATAATCTGTAAACTATAAACTGCACAATCTTACACTTTTGCTCCCTTAAATATCCACTTAAGAACTGCTATTAGTACAAAATAAATGTGAGCTTCCGCTGTATGTATACAGCACATTTAGGATGGCAGGTAGTTTTGTTGTTTGGCATAAACACTTTAAAATGACTGGATCATCTGTGGAAAATCACTCTCTCAACTGAGTCTCGGCTCATAGTTCATAGTCTATAGAAGAGCAACGAGTCAATAGCAAGACGTATCCAGCAAATAGTAGATGTTCCATCGGACCTAGAAGGTAGAATCGGCATTTTGTCACAAATGTAGTATTTTTCCGCAGTGTTGGCACGCAGCACGCAGCACCCAGCACCCTTTCACTGGGGAAGTTTTGGTGTCAGCAACAGCCCCAGCTGTGAATGGGATACCAGCGCCAACTGATGTGACGGAGTACGAGGGCGGCGGAAGGATATGTGACTGACAAACAGGCACGCACATCCTTTTCACCGAGGAGAGATAGAGGATGACAATTTTTGTGACAGAGGAGTCACAAAATTACTTTTCAAAACCTGCACCACCACATTGGCTGCCTTATCTCCAAGACACTGGCAGAGGTCTAACAAGGCTCGCACCCGTGCCATTCTCGTCTGTTTGGCGCAAATATTCTCGTAGGTCTCAATCTCAAGCAGCCCGTTGGCTTGCATGCGATCAAGCGCTTTGTTGAGGGTGGCCAGCGTGGTAGTTTGCACGAGGCTTTCTCGCCATAGCTGAAGCCAGCATGAGGCTGCAGAATCAACTGCATGGATGCCCTTACAATGTAAGCACTGTCCCATGCTTTGCTCAATGATGCTGGTATTTTGTTGCTGTCGTATAGTTGTTGTAGTTTTCACATCAATGTTAGAAGATGTATCATTCAAGTGGGCCTTGCCTTTACTTGGTTCGCCGCAATGCAATGAAAACTGCTCATCAGTTCTTGATGAAAGAGCCAAATCGGAGACCAAAGGCAGATTTCTGTTGGGTTTGTCTGAACAATTCAAAGCCTCAGCTCTTTCAGTTAATGCCATGCCAGAATAACCAGCAGCTTGTGTTGCTACATTTTGGAGAACATGATTTCTGTGATTTTCACAATGTGCTGCTTGAAAGGTATTAGCAAGCGTCGGCCTTGGTGAAGAATTGATTACTGCACGTTTCGTATCAGATGTTACAGACGTCATGTTCACAGGTAGCAATAACCGGGGCGTCTTAGCAGCACCAGCGATGGATATTGGAGGCTCCGGGATATTGGAGGCCAATTGAGGAGGCGCCGGGATATTGGAGGCCAATTGAGGAGGCGCCCGAAACACCTTCTGAACTTCATCAGGCACCACACGTTCTTCCTCTATGTCTTGATATTTCTTCATGTTGTGCAAGGGAGTTGGCATTGCTGAAGCCTGTGAGGGGATGTTGCAAATCTTGCTTTCAGAAGTGCCTGAAGAACACCAGCAAAAAGAGGAAGAATAGGTTAGGTTTGTTGTTTATGGTACACACAAGATATGCAATAGTCTTCTCTGTTGAGGTCAAATCTATGAGAAGGTTTGTGACAAGTCCCACTGAGGTACACTCCAAGTAAGTATAGTCAGATTAAATGAATGATACCTGCAATGTTCAGAAACGAGGGGACTTGTTCTCGATCATTTATTGTAGACTGTTGAAGAATATTTGATGTTATTGAATGAAATATATTTCCGGGCTCTTTGGCATTCTCCAAGCCTTCATAAGCTTGTGTTGGACACTGGAAACACGGAAAAGCAATTGTTAGGGGCCATTGAAGACTTGTTCAGGAGTATATATATATTGAAAATAGTCAAACCAACAACAATAGAACTTTGAAAGAGGATTTCAAAGATTTCTGTAGGTGAATGACATTAAAGGCACACTTTGCTTAAGCACACCCAGCACCATCAGCACCACAACAGACAACACCAACAAACACGCATGCAATCACATACACCGATACTAATACACCACAACTCACTTTACCCAAACCAAAAAGCACTTGGACACCACGTGTTGAAAATCCATATCTACATGTCTATATGGAACAAGTGAGCAATGAAATTGAAAAGGTGGCACAAAAATATAATTGTTCCAGACATAAGGACAATCTTACAAAGGAAGAGCGATGAGCACTTCACAATCTCCAAAATATTGAAAAGATAATCATAAAGCCAGCAGATAAAGGTATTGCCATTGTCATTATGTCGATGACCGATTACGTTGCAGAAGGTAATCGTCAACTACATAGTGATACTTACAAAGAGCTCCCATCCGACCCTACCCTTTTACATATTGAAGAGGTTAAAAGGGTAGTAGATTCTATTCGGGAGGATAAAACCATCAAATCTCGCTTGGTTCCGAAAGATCCTCATTGCCCTAACCTTTATTTTCTTCCTAAAATACACAAGGTAAACAATCCAGGTAGACCAATCGTATCTGGCTGCACATGTCCAACTGTTCTAATATCAAAATTTGTTGACTGTCATTTACCTCCTCTCGTGATGAATCTCTCTTCATACCTTAAGGACACAACCAGTTTTCTGACCCACATCCAAGGATTGAACAGAATATACTCACCTTTCAACTCCCAAACCATTTTAGTCACAGCAGATGTTACATCCCTCTACACTAATATTCCACATTCAGAAGGCCTGTCTGCATGCCGCAAAGCACTACATACACGACAAGTCCCAATACCACCTACTCAAGACCTTGTGCGCCTATTAGAACTGACACTCAAACTGAATAATTTCCAATTCAACGGACGACATTACATTCAAACTCAACGTACCGCTATGGGTACCCCTGTTGCACCATTGTACACCAGCATCTTCATGGGAATGATAGAGGCCAAGATCTATGCACAACCTCATCACGGCATCTTGGAAAAATCATGGGTACGTTATATTGATGACATCCAGTTCGTCTGGTCAAAATCCCACCGTAGTCTCACACAATTCCAAAATGAATTAAATTTGATTCATCCGACCATCAAGTTTACATTCGACAGCTCACAGTCCGAAGTTCACTTTCTAGACACATCACTCACACTTCAAAATAACAGACTCGAAACAGAACTATACACCAAACCAACAGACACTCACTCTTACCTTCTCCCTTCTTCATCTCATCCTAAACATACAATTGCAAGCATACCATACAGTCAAGCACTCAGAGTAAGACGCATTTGCTCAACAAAAATGGCAGAAGAAACTTCTCTCTGCCAATTAGAAACACACTTCATTGCAAGAAACTATGACCCTCACTCTGTGAAAGAAGCAATAAACCGAGCAAAACGCATACCGAGAGCAGACCTTCTGACTTACAAACCCAAACCTGCAACTAACCGTGTTCCACTGGTAACCCCCTACTCTCCTACCTCATCCCAATGGCCAAGTATTCTGAATAAGGCCCTTCCTCTCCTCCATCAATCAGAAACACTCGGCACCACATTTCCTCAACCTCCACTAACATCATTTTGATGTGGTCGGACACTCAGGGACCTCTTGGTAAAAGCAAAGCACCCAAAGAAACTAGGATCCCTGGCTTCTATAAATGCACAGCAAACAAATGTATTATTCACAAGGATTTACGAGAAGGAAACAAATTTTGTAGTTCTAGCACTGGACAAAAATTCCCCATCACCTCCTATATGAACTGCAAATCTACATGGGTCATATACCTAATCACTTGCCAAAAGTGCACCAAACAATATGTTGGAAAAACTGAGAATACACTCAACACACGATTTAATAACACCCGGTCAGAAATCAATAACTTCCACACCAGTCAGGGCAAATCTCTACCTTACACGATACACTTTAATCAACCGGATCACTCGATAAATGACATTCAAATCTCTGCCATTGAATCAATTACAAATCGATCACACACCACGATTCTGAAACGTGAGTCCTTTTGGATACATAAACTTCGGACAAAAATCCCTCATGGCATAAATTTTGATGATTAAAGAATGTTTCAACATCAACCCAATCAAATCATTAACCGTAACCCATTCATTCACTCATTCATTCATACTTATATAAATATAAATGGTATATGAATATATGCTTGTGTGTTTATGTATGTATGTATATATATGTATTTATGTATTTATGTATGTATGTATATATTTGTATATGCACGTGCACAAACTGTAACGTGAACGGTAACTAAGCCGCGCTTCACTTCCGCTGAACTTGGGGACGGTGAGTGAGCTTTAGCGTGGCTCTTCTTTTTGTATGCATCTTCTACACATATAACACATCTTATGCACATCACTAGACATACTTGTCTGATATACATGCCTGTTGTTTCTGTAGACTAAGAAGAAGACCTTTGTTGGTCGAAAGCTTGTCGAGAATTAAAGATCGACCGTCCTGAAGCTACGTCCGTGTCTTATTTAATCTCCCGATTATTTATTTCATACAAATGAGACGCCCTGCTCGTACTGTGGAGTTTCTACTATTTCTCACAATTATATAAATATATATATATATACATATATATATAAATAAAAATACACACACACACACACAGCAAGGATTTTAGGAGATCAATGTACTTTTACATAAATTACAGATACTATATTGTTCATTGCTTGCAAAAACATTTGAAAGATTTTTATGGCGAATTTTTTTTGTTTTGTTTTGTGTGATCCTGCAATTGCTACCTGCAGTAGTCATTAGTTGATGATGACAGGTGACCCTTTTCAACTTTGACAACTCAGGTTAAAACCAAAATTGCGTACAAAAACCTTCATTTATCAGATAAATTGCTCATCCCTTTATTTGGGTGGTGTATTGGCCAGACAGCTGCCTCGATCTCTCCCGAAAAAAAAAAAAGGAATAAACCCAGCTTAAGTGAAAGAAGAAAATGTACATGAGCCATGTGCATGTACAGTCGTGGCCAAAAATATTGGCACCTTTGCACTTTTTTCAAATAACTCACAATTTTCTCTAAAATCAAGTTGAAATTGACAAAAGTATTAAGTCTCCACAATTCTTTATTTCACTGTTAATACTAAAGAACCTTTGTTTTTGATTCAGAACTTAATATATCCTTTTAAATCAGAAAAGAAAAAGAAAATGGCATTGACAAAATTAGTGAAACACTCAACTTAATATTTGGCAGCACAGCCTATGGACAAAATAACTGCAGTCAAGCGCTTCCTATAGCCATGAATGAGCTTCCTACACCTCTCTACTGGTAGCTTGGCCCACTCTTCTTGTGCAAACTGCTCCAGTTCCGCCAAAGGTGAAGGGTGCCTTCTCCCAACTGCTGTTTTCAGATCTCCCCACAGGTGTTCAATGGGATTTAGATCTGGACTCATTGCTGGCCACTTCAGAACAGTCGAGCGTTTTGTCTTGAACCGTTCCTGGGTGCTTTTGAAGTGTGTTTGAGGTCATTGTCCTGCTGCAAGACCCATGCCCTTAGACGGAGACCCAGCTTTCTGACACTGGGTTGAACATTGAGGTCCAAAATGCCTTGGCAATCTCCTGATTTCATGATGCCATGCACACATTCAAGGCACCCAGTGCCATAGGCAGCACAGCAACCCCAAAACATCACTGAACCTCCATGTTTGACTGCAGGGAAGGTGTTCTTTTCTTTGAAGGCTTCATTTGTTTTCTGTAAACAAAGAGATGACGTGCTTCATAAAAATCTCAAATTTGGTCACATGTGCCCACAGGACATTCTCCCAGAAGGATTTTGGCTTGTTCAAGGTGTGTTTTGGCAAACTCCAATCGGGCTTTCTTAGCAGTGGGGGTCCTCCTAGGTCTCCTACCATGGAACCCCCTTTCATCGAGTTGGCGACGGATGGTGCGAGCTGAAATTGTCGTACCTTGTGTCTGAACGTCGGCTTGAATCTGTTTGGCAGTTGATCGAGGTGCTTTCTCCACCATTCAAACAATCATTCGTTGCAAACTTCGATCAAGTTTTCTCTTGCTGCCACGTCCAGGGAGGCTGGCTACAGTGCCATGGGCCTCAAACTTCCTGATAACATTGCGTATGGTGGACACAGGAACATCGACGTCTCTGGAGATGGACTTGTAGCCTTGAGATTGTCCATGCTTAGCTATAATCTTGTGTCTGACCTCCTCGGACAATTCTCTGGTTTTCTTTCTTTTCTCCATGCTCATTGCGGTACATGGCTCATGCTCCATGCACAGTGACACAAAACAGCAGAATGACTCCTTTTCTCTATTCAAAATGGTTGATTGAGTGATTTTTATATTGCAGGCACCTGCAACTCACCTTAGGTGAGTTCAATTCTAAAGTAAAGGAGAATCATCTGCTTGAACTCTATTTCTAACAACTTCTAAAAGGTGCCAATGACATTGTCCGGGCCATTTTAGGATTTCTGTGTGGAATAAGCTAAGATTTAGTAAGTTTTTCACCTTTTTTTTTTTTCCACTGCAAACAAAAGAAATACATATGTGGATACCAAAAGATTTTTTCATTTCAACAATTTTCGGAAAGAAATGGTGCATTATTTGAAAAAAGTGCAAGGGTGCCAATATTTTTAGCCACGACTGTATAATACATCATGATTAAATAGTTCGGATTGATTCCAATTGCATTGGCCAATAGGCTGATTGCTGAGGCTTAGCTTAACACAGCACCAACATGACGGACATATGATTTTCCTGTTTAGAATTATTGTGGGTGGAGTCAGGCCAGCTATACAGCCAATCGGTTCAAAGGCTTCATATGCACACTTTGTATATACAGACTTGGCATTTAATATGGAATATATATTTTTTTCTTGACTTGGGTTTACTTTCTTAACTCGGTATATCAATCTGGTGAGTTTCTTTTACACTTTGGTGATTTATTTGTTCAAAGAACCATGTCACTGATTGTCTGTCACAGCAAGAAGTCAACAACAGGATTATATCACAGGTGGCGAGGCAAAATGTACGGACAGGTGCAATTGATGATTGGCTTCACAGTCGGGTGTACAAGGGTTGTTGCGTTCTGTATAAGTGGAAACAACTGCTGCACGTCTCCAAAAGTTATTGCCGCTTCCTTTGGAGATGGTCCGTCAACTCGACAATGCTGTTTGTCATGGAGTGGTGGCTTTACGAAATTACGGCATGAAACAGCATGCCATTGCTCGGCAGTATGGCATCACTCAAGGTCAGGTGTCAAAGATCCTGAAACGAAATGCTCAGATGGGTGTCCCTACTCCAATACTGAGGCCAGGTCGTCCCCGCAGAACCACAAGGAGGGATGATCGCCAGCTGCACCGGTTAGTCTGCAATGGCCGTACCAAGTCAGCTAATCGGCATAGGGCTGAGTGGCAGCAACTGACAAATGTGCCTGTATCCAGAAGGCTAGTCAACCAACGACTGGTTCAAGCAGGCTATCATGCCAAGCGTACCTGAGAAAGCCACGCCTGACCAGACAACACCGCCAGCGCCGATTGCAGTGGGCCAGAGAGCACCGTCAATGGCAGGCAGGACACTGGAATCACGTGATCTTCAGTGACGAGTCTAGATTTCTGGTCTATCGTCAAGATGGCCGCGTCCGAGTGCGCAGACAAGTGCATGAAGCCTACAACAAAGATTGTATAGTGCCAAGAGTCCAAGCTGGAGGTGGTGGGTGACCGTTTGGGCTGCTTTTCATGCAGGGGGCAAAACTGACCTGGTTGTTCTGAATGGAAACCTGAACAAGTTCAAGTACAGGGCCATTCTAGAAGAAACATTGCTTCCATTTGCTCGTGCAGCCTTTCGAGGAAACTTTGTCTTCCAAGATGACAATGCACGGCCTCATCGTGCTCGCATGATCCAACACTTTCTTGCTGACCATGGTGTAGAGCATATGGAGTGGCCTGCCATGTCCCCGGATATGAATCCAATAGAGAACTTGTGGGCAGAATTAATGCGTCAAATCGACCACTTGGACCAGCAGGCTGCCTCTGTGCGTGAATTGCAGCAGGCTATTGTAACTGCATGGCAAGCGATTCCTGTCCAAACCTTGGCAAATCTCGTGAACAGCATGCCTCAACGTGTACGTGCTCTCCTGAATGCTCGTGGGGTTTACACGAAGAACTGAACTGTAATTTTACTGTCCGTAATCCCAGTCGTAATTTAACTTTTGTTTTTGTTTAAAAAAAATTTGGCTAATGTGCAAAATAAAGAGATACTTCTGGAAAACGTACAGAAGTTTAACACAGTCCTGTCCATGAATTGAGTTCGATATCAGTTTACATCACTTTCAAGGATCAATTTATTTGTTTCGAAATGTCAAATGTGGGTTTTGTTTCTTTTAAAGGTCACATTAACAAAATCTAGAATAATTTCAACATAATTCCAATGAACTTTTGGTTCTAAGACATCTTGAAAAGTAAGTTCACCCCCACAAAAAAAAATATTCCATATTAAATGCCAAGTCTGTATATACAGTCACATGAAAAAGTAAGTACACCCCATGTAAAGTTTTGACTTTTTCAACATATTTCAACATACAGCGATTTGATCTTCATTTCAACAATATTGATAGATAAAGGTGATATAATATAACAAATATCATGAAACATTTACATTTTGTAGTCCATTGTATAATTTAAATAAACATAAATGCAAATTTCGCATGTGGAAAAAGTAAGTACACCCCTACATTTATCACTACTTCAAATACCTAAAATTAGAATCAGGTGCACCAGCTCAGGTGCAAATGATTAGAACATCGTTAGATGTTCCTGGAGGAACCTGTCTTATTTAAACCTCAGACATTTAGTTTGGTTTGCTCTTTGTTGTTGAAGTGTGCGGCATCACCAGGCCCAGATCAAAAGAGCTCTCTGAGGCCTTAGTCAGGTTCACTATGTTTTTTCGTTCAAAATCATGGTAGATTAGCAAACCTATACATTTTTGGAAACGTTATTACATGGAAAATCTGAAAATCAATGTTTACATTTGTCAATTCCGACCAATTCGATTCGACCAATTCGACCAATCGACCAATTCCATTCGACCAATTCGACCATTCGACCAATCGCTTCGATCGACCATTCGACCAATTCGATTTGCCAATCAATTTGACCGACCTTTGCTTGTGTGGAACGGACTGTGAAAACGATGCGGACTATATTGTCGGATACGACACACAGGACAGTGATGACGAACTCTAAATGGCATATTCTGTAATCGTGTATGTTTGATGCCATTGACTGCCTGTGTATATTTTGTCATTGACTGCCTGTGTAGATGTGAAGTTATACTGACTGCATGTGTATATATGATTTTGCTGACTGCCTGTGTATGTTTGGTGATATGAATTATTGTGACACATTTTGATGTTATTAACTGCCTGTACAAAATGATAACATGTATTTGATTATGCAACTTATCGCGAATATAAAGACAGTATTTTGCAATTCAAAACCTTTGATTCGTGTCTTACCATTCCCCATAGCACTAATTTGATACTTTCATTGGATTCCTTGTCCCTGAAAATATAGGTTTAGTATATTTTAAAAAGTTTTTAGGGTAATTAGAGGCAGAAATAGAACAAAATATGTATTTTACAGTGGCCATTTTGAAAATCCAAAATGGCCGCCATACAGGTATCTCTCCAAATGTAAACATTGATTTTTAGTTTCCTTATGCTATAACCTTTCCAAAAATGTATAGGTTTGCTAATCTACCATGATTTTGAACGAAATATAATTTATTGACATAGTGAACCTGACTACCTTCAGAAAGAAGGTTATAGATGCCTACGAGTCTGGGAAGGGATTTAAAAAGATCTCCAAACAATTTGAAATCAATCATTCGACTGTCCGGAAGATCATCTACAAGTGGAGAAGATTCCAAACAACTGCCAACTTGTTCAGGCCAGGCCGCCCCAGCAAGTTCAGGCCGAGAGCAGACCGCAATATGCTGAAAGGAGTCTCTAAGAACCCCAGAATGTCATCACGGGACCTACAGGTAGCTCTTGCCTCAGTTGATGTCAAAGTGCACGAGTCTACCATTAGAAAGAGGCTGCACAAATTTGATCTACATGGGAGGTGTGCCAGGAGGAAACCTTTTCTGTCCAGAAAGAACATCAGGGCAAGACTAAAGTTTGCCAATGAACACCGAGGCAAAGACCAGCACTTCTGGAACAATGTGCTCTGGACAGATGAGTCAAAGGTAGAGCTATTTGGCCACAGTACCAGAAGACATGTTTGGCGAAAACGAAAGACAGAATTTGACCACAAGAACCTGATAGCAACTGTAAAGCATGGTGGTGGAAATATTATGGTTTGGGGCAGCTTTGCTGCATCAGGGCCTGGGCAGCTCACCATCATAGAATCCACTATGAATTTTTCATTGTACCAGAGGGTGCTTGAGGATAATGTGAGGCCATCTGTCGGAAAGTAGAAGCTCAACCGAAGGTGTACCTTGCAACATGACAATGACCCTAAACATACCAGCAAATCCACCAAGGAATGGCTGAAAAGAAAGAAATGGAGGGTTCTGGAATGGCCAAGTCAAAGCCCGGATCTAAATCCCATCAAGATGTTGTTGGGGGTTTTGAAACGAGCTGTGCATGCAAGAAACCCCTCAAACATCGCACAGCTGAAAGAATTCTGCATGGAGGAGTGGGCAAAAATTTCTCCCAGTCGATGTCAGAGACTGGTAGACAGTTATAAGAAACGCCTACTTGAGGTTGTTTCTGCCAAAGGGGGCAATACCACCTATTAGAGCCAAGGGTGTACTTACTTTTTCCACATGCGAAATTTCCATTTATGTTTATTTAAATTATACAATGGACTACAAAATGTAAATGTTTCATGATATTTGTTATGTTATATCACCTTTATCTTTCAATATTGTTGAAATGAAGATCAAATAGCTGTATGTTGAAATATGTTGAAAAAGTCAAAACTTTACATGGGGTGTACTTACTTTTTCACATGACTGTATAAGATTAGTAGAAAATGGACAAATCGTTGTTCTCGTAGCATATGGGCTTTAAACCTGGGAGTGGCCAGAATCATGATCCAAGTGCTCAGATATGAATGGCGAACAAAATCAACACCATCTGGCAAATTGCTTTATGAACATATCAACAACAGCCACGTTACATATAAATAATTATCCAGCAACGATTTAAAGAAACTATTGGGGAAGTTCTTTTTTTATTTATAAAATGTGGTTGATGTCATTTGATTGGTGAAAGAAAATGTGGAAAAGAAGCCATTATCATATCAATATGTGTTAACTATTGTGTCAGGAGTCATACAGCACTTAGCAACAGCTCTCCACCCAGAAAGAAAACTATTTTGAGAGTTGAATTTTGGCTGTGCTTTCAGCTATTTGCTGTGTTTGCCAGAATGTCAGAAATGGTGCGCACCGGCTGCCGAGACTCTCAGTCCATACTCGGTAAGCCACGTCAGGAATATGCCTTTTTGACTTGTATGCTCAGAATGTGGCTAAACCCAAGATTGTGATGTTTGTTGTTAAGTGAGCTGGCATCACATGAGGGTACATGAGGTGGACATTCACAACAGCAGGTTGCCAACTTGGCAGTACTTGCAGTTGGATGAACTCCTACCTGGAGTGGCACTGTGCGATACACATTTACATAGATAAATTGGTGTCATCCCCCCTCCCTGAAAGCCCAGGACTATGAATTTCTCCCATTATTCCTGGCAGATTTTCTCAAACTCTGTCAAGTTGTATGGGGAGCGTCGGTGAACAGCAATCTTCAAGTCTTTCCACAGATTCTCACTGGGATTCAAGTTTGGGCTTTGGCTGGGCCACTCAATAACTTTCACGTTCTTGTTCTGAAGCCATTCCAGTGTTGCTTTGGCTGTATGCTTGGGGTCATTGTCCTGTTGTAATATAAATCTACGGTCTTTTGCACTCTGAAGCAGGTTCTCCTCAAGGATTTACCTGTACAGTATTTGGCTCCATTCATTGTTCCCACTATCCTTACAAGTCACCCAGTCCCTGCCGCTGAAAAGCATCCCCATAGCATGATGATGCCACCACCATGCTTCATTGCTTCACTGTAGGGAATGTCTTTGATGGGTGATGAGCTGTGCTCGGTTTATGCCAGGTGTCGCACTTTGTATTCAGGTCAAATAGTTCAATTTCCATCTCAGCAGACCACAGAATATATTGCCTCATTCTCTGTGTCTTTCACGTGCCTTTTTTGCAAACTCCAGGCATGCTGTCATGTACTTTTTTCTCAGGTGTAGATTGCATCTGGCCACACTCTCCCATAAAGCCTAGATTTGTAAACTGAAGGTCTACAAAACAGTTGTTCTTTCAACACTACTCTATGCCAGTGAGACTTGGACAGTGTACCAGCGGCATGCAAAGAGGCTTATTCTTCACATGAACTGTTTGCGAAAGCTTCTTAGGATTAGGTGGCAGAGAAATGTGCATGACATAGAAGTACTCCAATTGGCAGAAATGCTGAACATTCATAGTATGCTGAGAAAGTCACAGTCGAGCTGTGCTGGTTATGTGACAATAATGTCAGATACACATCAGCCAAATTGACTGTTTTATGGTGAACTCAAGACTGGT
Organism: Myxine glutinosa; assembly: GCF_964187855.1. NCBI lineage: Eukaryota > Metazoa > Chordata > Myxini > Myxiniformes > Myxinidae > Myxine > Myxine glutinosa. Next base: position 20,572,741 of record NC_136269.1, read on the forward strand.
AAACATTTCCATGGTGGTCAGAAAAAATACTACAAGGACACCCTGGCGGTCGAGTGCTTCGATGTCCATCTCGACTCTTGGGAGAATCTTGCCCAGGATCATTCAGCATGGCAAGGTGAATTCCATAAGTGTGCAGTTTCGTTTGAGCTCAAGTGCAAAACTGAGGTGGAGAGAAAGCATGAAGAAAGAATGAGCATAATTGCCAGTTGTTATCACTCGACTGTCATGTCTAACAGAATGTTCCAGGCCAAAATTGGGGTCACCTACGCCTCATCAAACCCAAAACAACAATCCTGACCAATGATTAATGTGGTCATCTTCACCCACGAAGGTTGCCAAGAGATTGTGTTATTTTTTCAAAATAATTCCTCAATTCAAAAATGGGATATGACAATGTCCCATTCCTGACCTCGGAAAAGACGGTTATGATACTGGCTGCAATCATCTGGATTCAAAAATCTCATAAGCCGAGTAAAGGAAAGTGAACCTGCCCAAGTTATTTAAAGAGCTCCAAATAATTGTCCCACGATATGTCCAACGTCTTGCCAAAAACTTGCTTGTCTGATTACAGAGAAACTCTTCGCTATAAAGCAGCAGTGTCATCAAAGATGGAAATTTGTTAAAATAAACAATAAAAGTATCACATATTTTAAATCCTCAAGTTATGCGAACAGTTTTATGAATTTAAAGTAGAATCGAAACACCATTCCAAACGGACAATTATGTTCCGGAATCGCATTACCAGCCATAAATTGGTAATAATGGTCAATGCATGGTCGGGTCTTACATACGGAGTCGGGGCTTGCGTACAACCAGCAAACTCACCGGCTGGCCTTGAATGCTACAAGACGTTCTAGGTGAATTAGACAGGTCCAAGGGTATAAGCTTTTCTTGCAATTCTTCAGCACCAACCTGACACAAACACAAGCATACAGTACTGAAACCATGATTGGAAAAGAAAAAAGAAAAAGGATGAAATAAAGAAACATTCCAAAAAACAAGGATATCACTGCAATAATCTTGCTTGAAAAAAAATGAAACAAAAGTGTAGTGAAATTATACCAAGGTGAACCCAGGGAGCTCGCCACGGAAGGGGCCGTCTATAAGACCCGGGACAACCGGGGCGTGCGGACACTTCGGCGGGACTCACTGTGACATTATCCAGTAGTTTGAATGGTATGTATGCCCCAAATGCTGCGCTGATGATGCGCTGCGCGAACCATTGTTATATTGTTACTTCCATTGCTGTTCTTGAAATGCTCTGATTTAATGCCTATTGCTGCATGTATTGTTACAGGATGTATTGCCGATCTAAATGATATTAAAGCCTACCCAGAGGTAAAGTCGTGTCTGCGCTTGATTTTCACGACATTTAATATCATTTAGTTCGCCGAATGGCTGACCACAAGATGATCGTGGTTCCGATTCTCGGAGCCGACCCTCAAGCTGAAGGATCTGCATCGGAGTTTGCTCACTGGCTCAACACGCTGCAGAATTACTTCGCTGCTCACGAGACAGAGCCAACCGCTGCGATACAGCTGTCCGTGTTACAGTCCAAGGTCCATCACACTGTTTACAAGACCATTTCTCGATTTGAGACGTATGATACGGCCCTAGCCGAGCTGAAGCGCCTCTACGTAAAGAAACGGAGCGCTGTGCACGGCCGGCATCAACTCTCTCAGCGACGGCAACAACCGTCTGAATCGATCGATCGCTTCGCGCAGGAGCTGCGCTACTTATTGGCAGATTGCGTGCAGGACGTCCGGACTCACGAGCAAGTGCAGGACGATTTGCTCCGAGATGCATTCATATCCGGAATTAGTTCTGGAGTCTTGCGGCTCCGTCTCTTGGAGGTCGCGGAGCTGACATTTACAGAAGCACTACGGCTGGCACGCGTATACACAGATGCTCGAGAACAATTGACCGCATATGATCACCCACGAGTCGTGGCGGGGACCTCGCAACTCGCGCGACCCGAGAGGGCCACCGCCGAGAATACGGAGGAGGACCCGACCCCCACGACGGCCGAGTCCCTGGGTGCTCCGGAAGCGGACTCCGCATCCGGCCTCACTGCGGCCGCCGCTGCCAGGCCACGGCCTGCCCGGTATGCAAAATGTTATTTTTGTGGCAATCGGCAGCATCCCCGCTCTGAATGCCCGGCCCGAGAGGCGACATGTCACCTCTGCTCCACCAAAGGCCATTTTGCAAAAGTCTGCAGAAAGGCCGCTCGGGGCACGCATTCCCGAGCGACCTTGAATGGGCTCATCGCGGAGCCAACGGATCGAGCACCGGACGGGGCGCCTTGCACAGCTTTGATGAGCCGCTCTCCTCCTCGCGGGCCTCTGGCTTCTCGCCCGACCTTGGTGAGATACGTCGGGCCGCCGAAACAAATGGCGCGAACGCGACCGGTCACAGAGCATCCAACCTTGACTGGCTTTCAAACGCCTACTTCAAACAGGCGACATGCACCTACTTTGGAAATGCCTCTCGAAGTGCGGCAAACGCAGCACGTGACTCGAGCGCCATCTGATGACAGCTTTTGCGAATTACATGCTCCCCCTCTGGCATGTCAATCTGCAGATGGCAGAAATCTTTCTCACGTGGCTCGAGCGCCATCTGACGGTAGCTTTTGCGAATTACATGCTTTGGCATATGACTCTGCAGATGGCAGAGATCTTTCTCCCATGGCTCGAGCGCCATCTGGCGGCTGCTCTCACGACCACCCCACACCCACTCTGGCAAATGAAACTACCGAAGAGCCAACTGACTTCAATGCTCCTGCTGAGGCCCGAAGGATTGCAGCCGGCGTGGGATCCACCCGCGAGGCGCGATCTTCTCGCCCGGCCGGAACTATACCTGCCGGGTCTGCCGGCCTAGCGCAGGCCTTCATTCCGCTCGCCGTCGCGGGCGTTTTTGCGCAAGCTTTGATTGATACAGGATCCACGGATAGTTTTATTGATCAGCGACTCGTGCATCAACATGGGTGGCCGGTTCTCGGGACAACCCGCCGGATCTTCATGGCATCTCAGGGACTTCGGTTGAGCACAAAAGGGGCGTGTCGATTGAAACTTGTGATAAATGGACGCACGTTCCCGGACGTGTATCTCATGGTATTACCGGCCTTATGCGCTGACGTTCTGTTTGGACTTGATTTCCTTAAGCGGCATGGTCGTTTGGAAATAGACTTCGGAGGGCCGGACACGCTCGCTGTGTGTGCCCTCGCTCAAATGGACATGGAGCCACTCTCACTGTTCCCCAACCTGACCACTGATTGTACGTACCCCTGTAGCCATCAAATCGCGGCGCTACTCTCGCGCGGACGCGCAATTCATTGCGGAAGAAACGGCCCTGCTCTTGAAGGACGGTATCATAGAACACAGTAGGTCACCGTGGAGGGCCCAAGTCTTAGTGGTGTGGAGTGAGGCCCACCGCAGGCGAATGGTAATCGACTATTCGCAAACGATTAATCGTTTTACACAGCTGGATGCCTACCCATTACCGGGGATGGACGCCCTGGTACGCCAGGTGGCCCTGTATTCCGTTTATAGCACTCTCGATCTACGTAGTGCGTATCATCAAGTCCCCATCTCTAGGGCTGATCGCGTCTTTACAGCCTTTGAATCGGGTCAGCAGTTGTACCAGTTCACGAGACTTCCCTTTGGGGTAACGAACGGCGTCGCTTGTTTTCAGAGAGCTATGGATGACCTCGTTGCGAAGGAGCATTTGACGGATGTCTTTGTCTATCTGGACAATCTTACGGTTTGTGGGTATGACCAGGCGCATCACGACGCTAATCTAAAACGCTTCCTCGAGGTCGCGCGGAAATATTGCTTAACCATGAATGAGGCGAAGTGTCAATACTCTCTACGCACGGTAGACCTTTTGGGGTACACCGTGACCCATGGCTCCGTCTCTCCGGATAAGGAGCGTCTGCGCCCTTTGCTCGATATGGCTCCGCCTAGCGATCGGGCTTCGCTGAAACGCGCTCTAGGGCTGTTCGCCCACTACTCAAAGTGGGTGCAAAATTTCTCCGCTAAGCTCCGCCCCCTCGTGGCCTGCGACACTTTCCCCATGGGCCCGGCCGCCCTGGCGGCCTTCGAGGGCCTTAAAGTCGACATTGCTGGCACCGCTGTCGCAACGATTGACGAGAGTGCCTCTTTCGTTTTGGAGAGTGATGCCTCGGATCATGCGATAGCGGCGACTCTCTCCCAAGGAGGCCGCCCTGTGGCTTTCTTCTCGCGGACTCTCACCTCCGCCGAGCGGAGGCATTCGTCTGTCGAAAAGGAAGCGTACGCGATCGTCGAATCAATTCGGCGATGCCGTTCGTATCTGCTTGGGCGGAGTTTCCAAATCATCACGGACCAACAGAGTGTTGCGTTTATGTACGACACCTTACATGCTCAGCGCATTAAGAATGAGAAAATCACCCGTTGGCGTATCGAACTCGCCGACTTCTGCTACACCATCAAATACCGCCCGGGGAAGGATAACCTGGTCGCTGACGCCTTATCGAGGCCGGCCACTTGCGCGGGGGGTCGTATCTTTGGAGGGGCTGCGCACTTTGCACTGCAATATGTGTCATCCCGGGGTAATGCGCTTCGCGCATTTTGTGCGCGCGGGCAATCTGCCGTACTCGATGGAGGACATCCGCCGCATCTGCCGTGATTGCGCGATCTGTGCGGAACTCAAACCGCGTTTTTATAGCCCCCCTCTGGGGACACTCGTTAGGGCTACTAGACCGTGGGAGCGCTTGGCGATGGACTTCAAAGGGCCGCTGCCAATGTCGAGCAACTCTCGCTATCTGCTCACTATCGTCGATGAGTATTCCCGATTCCCCTTTGCTTACACGTGCGGGGATATGATGGCTGCCACGGTTATTCGGTGCCTGCGGAATTTGTTTTCTATGTTCGGGTGTCCGGCCTACGTGCATACCGATCGGGGTGCGGTGTTCCTGTCCCAGGAAGTGAGGAGCTACTTGCTCCAACATAATGTCGCTTCGAGCTACACCACCCCGTACCGGCCCCAAGCTAATGGACAGATCGAACGCTTTAATGGGATTATATGGCGGGCCGTCATGCTAAGCCTTCGGACCCTCGGCCGAGGCCTCGATAAATGGGCGTGGTCGCTGCCTGCCGCACTGAACTCGATCCAGGCTCTCCTATGTACTGCCACCAACCAGACTCCTCACGAACGACTGTTCCACCACCCTAGAAGCTCCGGCAGTATCCAGTCTTTACCCAGCTGGCTCGCTGAACCGGGGCCCGCCTATCTCAAACGAGCGGTTCGCACTAGCAAGTACGACCCCCTTGTTGACAAGGTGCAGGTCCTCCAGGCTAATCCCGAGCATGCCCGCGTGTTAACGGCGGATGGCCGCGAGTCTACTGTCTCCGTACGCCATCTCGCCCCTTGTGGGGACGACGACAGGGATATCGACGAACCCGTCTACGAGTCTATGGACTCTATCGAAGCTTCCCCTATGGAACTACCGCTGTCACTCCCGTCGTCCCCCGCCCCCGTGCCCGAAGGCGCAGGGGCGCCCCCTCCGACTCCGACCTCCGGCGGCTATTCCGACGCGGGGGACTCCGGGCTAGGGGACGCCGTGCCCGGTAGTTTCCGAACACGAACTGGCAGGGAGGTTCGCCGCCCCGACCGCTACGGGTGGACCGACTGACGTGGATTGACGTAACCCTTTGGTTTATTGCTGATGCTTGCTTGCAAACTGCCGAGCGGTAGTATAGTTTTAACGACGGGGAGAATGTAGTGAAATTATACCAAGGTGAACCCAGGGAGCTCGCCACGGAAGGGGCCGTCTACAAGACCCGGGACAACCGGGGCGTGCGGACACTTCGGCGGGACTCACTGTGACATTATCCAGTAGTTTGAATGGTATGTACGCCCCAAATGCTGCGCTGATGATGCACTGCGCGAACCATTGTTATATTGTTACTTCCATTGCTGTTCTTGAAATGCTCTGATTTAATGCCTATTGCTGCATGTATTGTTACAGGATGTATTGCCGATCTAAATGATATTAAAGCCTACCCAGAGGTAAAGTCGTGTCTGCGCTTGATTTTCACGACAAAAAGTATAAGGCATCATACTAAAATACACATAAAATACACAATTTGGTGCCTGTCTGTCTGACAACGATACATTCAATCGTTACTTATCCAATCTCGACCAAATTTGTCAGTGGGGTTAAGGGTCACACGGCAGAGGTTGTAGCAATTTCATTTGTCACCCTCCCCAAGGGGGTTTTCCACCTTGGAAAACGCCGCATTAAGGTGTATAAATAGCTTATTGTGACGTTTTTCCACATATGTTTGATTACCTTTTTTAAGCAACTGCTGCTGTTGTTTAACACGAAACTGAATGAGAGGAAACCCAATGATCTTTATATGCTTTATATGCTTATGATCGTGGTTCTGATTTTTCTCCGGCATTATATGCTTATTGTGTCCCCCACAGACTAACGGACCCAAGCCGGCTCGACTTGTTAGATCTCAATGATCTTAAGCCCTTAAAAGTCTTAGCAAGTATGGCGTGCGAGGTTTCCACAGACACCCTTACGGCCCAATTGTGACCTTTATTCGATGCATACCCCTATTCCTAACGGTCTGCATTTTCCCCCCGGGTTAAGACGTTCCAAATCCACCTCAACAATGAAAAATCAGTGTTGTATGATCCCAATCCAATGCGAGAGGTGGCTGCGCATTTGAACCCGTAGATACGGAGCCCGTTTGAACCTGTAGGGAGCGCGTGCAGTAGTATTGACAAATACAATTTGGCAGAGACGGTCAATTCTGATCGAGTGAAATCTAAATGCATACTTGTACAGCATGGGATGAGGTCTCTACGTTCAAATTGTGACTTGGGTGTTAATGTTACGAGATCATTTGGTAAGGTTAGTGAAGGAGAGTTGTATTACCTCACGGTGGACCTGCTTAATGGCGTCATCTTGGATGATGGAATACATGCATGACAGCTCAGCAACACATTCTGCAGGAGAAAGGCATTTGCTCCTCACATTTCATACAATATTCTTTGATTCGTTTTATCATCTGTTACTTTCAAAAACATTTCCAAACTTTCTTTTTTCAACATTTGTATGTTTTTTGAAGAAAAATCATCTTATACTTCAAGTAGAAGAGTCATTTAATGCAAGCCAGTCAAGCACTCTTCTATAACTTTGAAAAATCAATGCCACCGATTATATATACATCTTCTAGACATGTTTACCCGACTGATGTCTATACTCACTGGATTGAACGCTGAATTGCGCATTTATTGCGACTCCACCAGAAGTGTACTGGCAGCCATATTGCTTTCCCCAATACACTCACTGAGCATGTGACGAAAGTGGAAAGCTGTTGCTGATCCGTTTGATTTCATAGGTTTTTTTTTTTTTAACGAATATTCTGATTTCATACTGAATGAATTGCTAAAAAAAATACTGTACTTTAAAGCAAAATGCAGTCGTGCACCGCCTACAGGTGTAGAAACCATGACGAACGCGGACGAAGAGACAGGAGTGATTTTTCATCGGTAAGGCCGCAAACACTGTTACTATGTGTGCTACCGTGGATGTTCCTAAAAAATGAAAGAAACTGCCAGCTGGACAGAAGACAAATGTCTTACTAGACTTGTTTATTAAATTGAAGAAGCATAACCTGGTGCTTCATAAGCAGTTTGTTCCTGTAACTTGTTGTTCATGTTCACAAGTGTAGGCCTGGTTTTTCTGGTGGTGGACATTCCTTGTTTTTATTACCTAAAGGCATCAATGTGTGTGACGTTAAACTAGGCTTCCTGTCTGGCAGCATTAGTTGGTGGACGTTAAATATCCCATGGGCCCTTCACGAAGAGTAGGCGAGCTACCGCCGGCATCCTGAACAAATTCAAAATTCCTGCTCTAACCTACAGTGGCAATTGTGTCAGCGGCAGAGCTGTCAACATGCTGTGGTAACTACCTGTACGATTGGCCATTAAAAGCCGGAAGGTCCTCAAGAGATCCTTATTAACAAAAGGTCTTCTAACAAATTGATAATGAACATTGTCTTGTGGATTTCACTTCCCTTTTGATGATATTTATAACAATCAAAGATGTTTTATGAGATAAAACATTTCCTTTTTCTACATTAGCATTTTCTATTGAACCTTCACAGCCAATTTCAAAATTGCCATTTTTACCTGCACCACCGAAGGTGGACGAGGTTATGTTTTCATCCCTGCCTGTCTGTCTGTGAGCAGGATATCTCAAAAGGTTGTGGACGGATTCGGCCGAAACTTGGTGGACAGTTTGGGTGTGTGACAAGGAAAAATTGATTCGATTTTGGTGACAATCCGGATCTTTGAATTTATTTAAGCGATTCTTCATTGTTGAGTGATAGCGCGACACATCAGACATACCTGGTAGTACAGCTTTCACATCATGAGCAATTAAGAACATTACATTCAGTTTCCTGTTTGACAGAAACACTAAATTGCATGAAATGTTCCAATTTTAACCCCACGATGACCGAAAATTGTTTAATCCACCCTGGCCGAAACCTGCCAGAATACGATTTCGTTTTTGCTGGTGGTGGTCACCTTTGTGAAGTAATCTCGTTGGATTCAATATAAATTCAACTTGTAGTCGAGATTTACAAGTTCATCTGTCTTGGCTCAGGACTTGTATGTTTTGGACGCTTGTTGGAAATTTAAGATCTATCTTTTTCCATTTGTACGTAACTGCGCAAGGACACAATTTCATTTACCGTTGTCTTTTTTCCCCAAGATGGTGTGATGACCGATAGTGTGGCACATGAGCACATGATGTCAACTAAATGTGTCCATTGAACACTGATGATTGCAGTTGCACCCAGGGGAAACCATTATCGCCAAATATGGCATCACTAATGCTTTTTAAAATGATGGCTAAAAATGATGAAATAATAATAAATAAATAAAATATATATATTTTAAATAAATAATTAAAATAAATAATCAGAAACTCTTTTTTTCATGCCTGTGGCTTCCATCCTTAATATTGTTCTGGAAAAACGAATAAACGGGATACAAGGAATGTAACCTTGAATGTCAGGACGGTTTTCAGGCAGAGTGTCCCAGCCTCGGCGCATGAGTTGTGACACACGCTCACGATATGGGGTTGTTGCTGGCAACCCTTCTTCACTAAGGTCAGGTCTTTGACCAGCTACCACCTCCATCATGCTCACCACGTCCATTGTATCTGCACAGCAGAGACAAGTACACATACACAAGGTAACTTGGACAAAACAGAGGATGTTATCTGTTAGACCCATATTATCCATGCCATATTATACAATTATATGGTGATTAATCTACTGTACAGAAACAGCAAAGAAAAACTTTTTCAGGCAGATAAGGTCAGCCCACTCTCTTAACAGCGGTCACTGGCGAGGGAATGAAACCTGAACAGTGTAACTGGGATTTGTGCCATGTGTGTCAAAGGAAATTGGCCGGGGAAAGTTGGGGCGGCTGCCAGCCACGTGCGCTGTGGTGGTTGGAACTTTGAGCGTGTGCAGATATAGCAAATGAACCACAAAATCTCACACTGAATCAACTTCCTTCCATGTTTTTCACCTGCAATCTCTGCAGCTCTCATTTATGTAAGCCACAAGTCATGTACGAAATACTTTCAAATATGACGGTCTCCAAATCCACAATTCTCGAATAGGTGAATGTGAACCGATTGAAAATTGCATGTACTTGTACACTGGAAAATGGCTGCTTTCAGCTGCCCAAGCAACATGTCATCAATCTTTTGCCATTCACTGAACAATATTTAGCATGCGGAAGATATGGTGATGAGCAATTGCATAAAATTGATTTAAAAAAAAAAGAAAAAAGACACGTCATGGCCACAAACATATCAAATAGTTCTGTGTATATGATTTTGCATAATGATGACAAAATGTCAAAGGTTTCTGCATACTTGATGCCATGATTGCTCACAGACAATGACGAAAAAGTCACATGACTCTCAGAACATGGTCACCAGGAAGTTTCAAGCTTTAGTTTCTTTCCACATTTCAAGCAAATAAAGTAAAAATAATGTAGTATGATGCAAACAAGTAGTACACAAAAACAAATCGACACAGATAATTTTGTGCATCAACATGTGGTGGAACCTAATAAAATGGAAGCATGTAGAATCTAGGTTCCTGATACAAATATCATCGAGAACAGCACTCGGTAGAGCGCATACCTCCACCAAGCTGAAACAGTTTGTTTTGTATCCCTGATAGGCTGGATCTGGATTCGGACCTGAACCAAAATCTAATCAGCTTGTTCTCGTCACCAAACCAACTCATACACCTAGTTTAGTCACAAGTCATCCGTAGCTTTTTTAAATATCATGTTATATATCGCTTTTCGCCCGATCCCTCAATGGTGAATAATCACTTAAAAATTAAATAATTATCGTATCCGAATCCATATTCAGATATTAACCAAAATCGAATCGATTCGTCCTTGTCACACACCCAATCGGTCCACCAAGTTTCGTCCAAATCTGTCCACAACCTTTTGAGATCTCTTGTTCACAGACAGGCAGACAGACAAAGAAACAAACAAACAGACAGACAGGGGAGAAAACATAACCTCCATCCACCTTTGGTGGTGGAGGTAATGAATCATAGAAGACACAGTTATAAATGAGATAGGGATTAAGGAAAAGGAAAGGAAAACACAGGGGAAAATGTCTGAAAATCAATTAAATTATGTATATTATTTCACACAGTAGTTGAAGTATGTTCTAGATATACAGGTGATGTTTGAGGTATGAAGTGAATTCCACAATTTCAATGACTCTTCGTTCGTTCGTATATGCAGCACAAGGCTGCGGGGTAGCGTCATTGGTTGAAGGCGCGGCTGTGCTTCTGATGCAGTGCCCTCTGCTGGCCAGAGCAGGAATTTGTAATTTGGCAATGGTGCCGGCGATAACTCACCTACCCTTCACAAAGGACACAATGAGATCTTTAGCGTCAACCAACAAATGCTGGCTGACAGGAAACCAGTTTAATGTATATCCGAGGGACATTGAGTATATTCGGACATTGACGTAACATATATCCGTATATCTGAAGTTTAACGTATATCCGTACGCACATTGATGAATCGTCCTGCCTTTGAGGCACGGGGATGACATTTTATCGCTTGGTCGGGATTCAAACCTCGGCCAGACAGCTTAGAGGCGAGTGTGCATAAAATGTTGGCCATCTTGTCAGCCCTTCAATGACTGATAACTTATTGATGAATTAAAGTATGACCTTCAGAAATATTTTAAATCTTTGTTTAAATCAATTCTACGTAATAATTTCTCTAACTTGCAATTCCAAAGAATTCCAGAATTTAGGGTCAATAAAATGAACTTCCTATTTGCAAAAAGAGTTATTGCAAATTGTAAAAGATAGATGATAAAATTTGCCCTGTGTTCTCGTTTATATTCCGTTTAAACATGAATGCTGCACGTTTTGGCATGCAAGTCGATGTGGAGTACTAGTCAAATTGGCAAATTTTCTATTTTATTTTTCCTTCATTCATAGATAAGTCGATTTGGAGTACAAGGGGAAGTTAGATAAACTACAGTAGTTAGCAAAACTGTCAGTCAGAATAATAGAGATGTTAATTCCTCCCTGACACTCAACTTGTATATTTCCCGGGTCATCAATATTATCGTGTCCTCGGGGTTAAGACCCCAAGAGGATGAATGACCGAAACGAGCTTTACTCCGAGGCGTATACCCAACGTGGCGGTAGTGACACGCGCGGGAAGGTTCGAAGTCTTACCGGATTGAAACACACGCAGGGGTTATCGAAACCCACAAAGACAAAGACGGGACAGCAAAATCCACAATACAAGAAAAGTAAAATTGGACAAATAATTATTTAATGAAAATAAATGCAAATAACAACAATAAAGAGCAATCAGAGATTGCAGACACTCGGCAGAATGTGTTTTCAGTGGTTTTTAAGGCTTGTGTGAGAAAACAAATATGGCGGCCGAACCACGTGACCGATGACCTCATTAATCATTATCAATTATTTTTTTCTCCACCAATTTATTCCCAGATTATGCTCAATAAATTTCAGCTTGATCGGATGAAGTTTTGTACTTATCGAATTATGACGTCGTAATGGAGGCACCTATGACATCATCATTAACAGACGAGACCGCGTTCTTTTTGCCTTCAGAATCTTCCACGCTGACGTCACACTCTCCCAATCACCGAGCTCTACTCAATCATGAAGGCCAGGGCGTGGCCTCCCCGTTAGGAGTCGTCGAGGGCGGAGTCCAATCTCCGTTCGGGAATGTTCGGATGAAGTCGTTCCCTTGCCGATTGGCAAATGTGCTGGGTGTTGGTTAGCCCTGGCGGCATTGTGAGCACTGATCTGTATATACTACTGGATAGCGGGTCGGGCTCTTGAGTTGAAGTCAGCGCCCGGCCACTGGACGCCATGTTGCCACTCGCATAACTTTTTTGTCAACACGCTCCGCTAACGTATTATGAAATGCCGGCTTGTGCTGCTATTAATTGCATAAAGAGACAAATACGAGGATGTGGAAAGACATTTCATCTGTAAGTACTGAAAATTAACATTTATTTGAGAATGTTTTATTTAAAAAACGTTGAATTTGAATGTTAAATTATGATGTTTGCACAACCGCGATCTGGATTCAAGTTTCAACTACTGAACTTCAGAACTAGTTTGACTCAACCGCAGAGTGCGCAAAGTCACTGAGCCAGGACATATTTCATCAATATGCGGTCCCTCAGGGCTAAGTTTGACCCAAAGTCTTTATCTATATATAGTTATCGAGGACGAGTATAAATAGCATGGTCCCGTCTAATAATGTGTACCCTGGATGATTCAAAGTTGCAAAACTCAATGCAGTTAAACTTTGAAACCAATAACTGATTCTGTATAAGTACATGGTAATTGAGTGTTTATATGGCTAGTATGTTGAGCCTTACATATTGAATATGTTGTAAATTGTTGCTTCGAGTTGTACTTTCATGACTATCGGCTAATTTCTTGAAAATATTTTTTTCAGATTTCCATTCAGTCGTCCAGATGTTCTCCAGAAATGGGTTGTGAATGTGAAACGTGACAAATGGAAACCTTCAAAGAAGTCTGTCCTTTGCTCAGACCACTTTGATGACTCATGTTTTGACAGGACAGGTCAGACCACAAGACTCAGAGAAAATTCCCTGCCAACCATATTTGATTTTCCGACCCACCTGCAGAAGGTACATAATACAAGAGTTTCATGTTGTGGTGGAGTAACTGAGATATAAATAGTGTCATGTTGTAGCTGTCACTGCCAGCAGTGATTTTCACACTTGTCTACTTACATGCCAATTGATGTGTCAAATATATAAATTTTGCAAACATATCAACATCAGCAACTTATCAATACTTTTCCACCATCTCTTTGCTCAAGAACATCCCAAATAAATAATCTTGTATAATTTCTTCGTTCATAATTAATTCTGATCTATTATTCTGATGGATTTCCAGGATGAAAGGAAGCGAAAGCCACCCAAACCACGGTCTTTCCCGCAAGAAGCACTGGTCAATCTGCAAGAGCCACTGGACAACACACCCAGTACATCAATCATCACCAGCCCATCAAAGCTTGCAGCAACGACTGGTGCTGATCACACATATGCTGTAACTGCCAGTCCACGGAGTGTGAAACGTAAACTGGACTCTGTGCATGACAATCTTTGTAGCGTCAAGAAAAAGCTCAAATTGACACAGCAGAAATCACGTCGCTGCCAGAGGAAAGTCAAATCTTTGACCACAGTTGTTCAAGCACTTCGTGATGAGCAGCTGCTCTCTGAGAATGGAGCTGACCACTTCTGAAGCGTTCTGCATTCAAGATGTGCTCTTGCCTCTCATTAAATTTGTTCACCTTATGCTTGTGACTAACAAGTGATTTCAAATAGTGTATTGACTGTATTCTCTTCTTTGTATTTGTTGTTTGCAACTGGGAGACAATGGAGCACTGACAGGCTGCTCTTTTTGGCTCCTTCAAATGTCAGCATTTTGTGCTTTTTGTATCCTGTGCATCATCGCATTTTGTCACCATATCATCTGAATATGTGGATCAATTTTACTTCAAATGTGGATTATATTGTAGGATAATTGTTTAGATCTGGATTGTTTCTTTGTGCAAATTTGTTCTGTGAAAGAATACTGGGAAGCAACAATGAGTCTTGAGTGAACTGAATGGATAATGCTTGCTTGGTGGTGTGACAGTACTCCGGCTAATCCTCTGGTTGTTCACTGCAGTGTTCGGTCAGGCATGTCGGCTGTGGTGCTGTCTAGTCTAGGGATTACCTGCTTGCTGTGAAACAACATGTGGCGGTGACTTTTGGTGGTCGTGCCTTCTCCGACGTGGCACCCACACTGTGGAACCATTCCCAGAGGAAGCCGGGCATACCTCCTACATCAGTATCTGAGCGAAATGAAATGTGTGGGACTTTAGGCCACATTTCTGCAATCTGTGTGCCAAACCGGGCCAGAGAACTGTCTGGGTAATGAGATGAAGTGTGAAACATACCCACGACAGAGGGTGTCGAAACCCTGACCTGGCGGTCGCCAATCAAACGCATTACCACAAGAACAAACTGAAGACACTTGTTCAATGATGATTTTGGTGACAAAATGTTTGTTTCTTTTGTTGAGCCTCTTTGAAAAGGGCACACAACATATGTCGGTCAATATTATTATTATTATTAATTGAGGCTTTGTAATAAAAGGTGCCTTTTTATTCCAACTTTAAGCTTTTTATGTTTCATTTGTCTTTCAGAAGACTTTGTTTGTTGTCAACTGATAAATTCTTGACATAGAATGAGTAAATGACCCAACATTGAAACCATCACATATAGACATCCTGGAGAAAGTATTCCATGAGAACAGCGTTGACCACAATGCCCTTAGATTGTGGACTAATTTATTGGATCAAGGATGATAAAGTCTTTGAAAAATTAGTAAATTTTAATAATAATGCTTTATTCTCAAGCAATTTGGATTATACACTAAATTCATACTTAAATCGAGAATTATTTGAGAAAAACACAAACATGGACAAGAAATTTGCGTTGAAATTGTGAGGAAGGTTGGCAAAAAAATCAATCAGAATTGAGTTTTCGAGCTGCTAACCTGGAACGTACAAATAAACATTAATTTGAAGAATTACATTGAGAGTTAAGAACAATAAAACGAAAGGATATTACAAGAGAACATTGGCGTGCCAAATACATAAACATATACATTGTCTGTCAATCATTGAGTTTGGAAAATGACACTTTGTATATATTTACAAAGTATAATTCTGAAAATTTTGCACATATAATCTAGGTTTCTTTCTAAAACAGCTTGTTGAGTGACTTTCAGTTGCGATGTTACGAGGTAGTTCATGCCACAGTTGTGCAAACGCCAGGAACTGACACAGGCCGCGCCTCCTTGTGCGAGTGGCAAGATGGCCGCCGCTGTCGCGCGCCGGCTTCACAGCTTTGTACAAGCCTATTGGCCGATGCTCTATCCAGTAGTATATACAGATCAGTGATTGTGAGCAAATGAGTCCATTTACAGTGCGATTGTTGTAGTTGCAATGGCGGCCCTTTTTGATGCAACAACAAAGGGAAAAATCACAGGACAATTACACACTGAGGTTTATCCTTAAGCCCTTCCTAATTAGCATAGCTCCACCCCTCATATGGAGACACATATACGATCTTACCTGGACAGTCGGCCAAACTTAATTTACCACGAGGTGGTTCTTCCTCTTCGTGACACTCGGAGCATTCTAATTCTACACGATTCTATCTCGGCCAAGGTATTTCATCCCTACCCAAAATACACAATATTAATCAGCTGTTTTGTGGATATTATTTGAATTACTTTGTGGGATGACCTTTCGGATAAATTAGGAATGTAAATAGTGTTTCAACATGTTTGTTATCATATAGAGGTACCGTATTTAAACCAACCTACACAATCAATATCAGCACAGGTTCACAGCACATTACACTTTGCCAGTACTGAACATTTCTCGCTGACACATTTTTGTTTTTGTTTTTTCCTCGGCGAACTTAAATTCCAACTTAGCAACGATCAGGGACGCCTCTTCGCGGTGGTTGTACCCCCCAATGCAAGTCGGGGGCCAAATTTTCCCCATTCTTCCTTGCTGCCCGGATTTGTCGGGGCAGCGCGGTCATGGTCACAGTTCCCATGGACCGGCCCTTTCCCTCTTGTCTCTAACTCTAACTCTAAATCTAACTCTAACTCTGTCATAGCCCTGACTTCCTGAAGGAGAAGGTACATCATCCTGGATGTGGGGGATGTCTAGGTCACTCCTAAGCGATCGTTCAGCTGTCGGATTTGCACCAGTGAGTGGATTTTTTTCACCAATTTGGCATGCGGATGAGCGGGTTAACGTTTAATAGCTGGCCCAATCGGCAAATGTTCCGTGTAATGATTTCTGTAGTGTATTGTAAATTAACAATTATACAATTGATTTCGGAAAATATCACACTTTGAATTTTTTTTTCATTTATGCAATTCGATGTTTTAAACCATAGATAAGTCGATTCTGAGTAAAGTCGAGGCCTGGACTTCTGGGAGAAATGTATGGACTTGCATGCTGAAAAATACGTTAGTCCCAAATGAAACCAGTATAAAATAGAGCAGCACTCAGTAGAGAGCGGATTGGCCGGATCTGGATTCGGACCTGAACCAGAATCGAATCGGCTTGTTCTTGTCACCTCACCAGCTCATCCACCTAGTTTTATCACAACGTGTCCAAAACGTTTTTGAAATATCATGCTACAATATATGCATAATTTTAGACCGATCACTGAATGGTGAAGAATCGCTTAAAAAATTCTCCTATCCGGATCTGGATGTTCACCACAATCCAATTAATTCATCCTTGTGATAAATCCAACCTGTCCATCAAGTTTCCTACGAATCCGCCCAAAACTTTTGATATACAGTCACGTGAAAAAGTAAGTACACCCCATGTAAAGATTTGACTTTTTCAACATATTTCAACATAAAGCTATTTGATCTTCATTTCAACAATATTGATAGATAAAGGTGATATAATATAACAAATATCATGAAACATTTACATTTTGTAGTCCATTGCATAATTTATATAAACATAAATGCAAATTTCGCATGTGGAAATAGTAAGTACACCCTTGGCTCTAATAGGTGGTATTGCCCCCTTTGGCAGAAACAACCTCAAGTAGGCGTTTCTTATAACTGCCTACCAGTCTCTGACATCGACTGGGAGAAATTTTTGTCCACTCCTCCATGCAGAATTCTTTCAGCTGTGCGATGTTTGAGGTGTTTCTTGCATGCACAGCTCGTTTCAAATCCCCCCACAACATCTCGATGGGATTTGGATCCGGGCTTTGACTTGGCCATTCCAGAACCCTCCATTTCTTTCTTTTCAGCCATTCCTTGGTGGATTTACTGGTATGTTTAGGGTCATTGTCATGTCACAAGGTCTACCTCCGGTTGAGGCTTCAACTTTCCGACAGATGGCCTCACATTATCCTCAAGCACCCTCTGGTACAATGAAGAATTCATAGTGGATTCTATGATGGTGAGCTGCCCAGGCGCTGATGCAGCAAAGCTGCCCCAAACCATAATATTTCCACCACCATGCTTTACAGTTGGTATCAGGTTATTGTGGTCAAATGCTGTCTTTGGTTTTCGCCAAACACGTCTTCTGGTACTGTGGCCAAATAGCTCCACCTTTGACTCATCTGTCCAGAGCACATTGTTCCAGAAGTGCTGGTCTTTGCCTAGGTGTTCATTGGCAAACTTTAGTCTTGCCCTGATGTTCTTTCTGGACAGCAAAGGTTTCCTCCTGGCACACCTCCCATGTAGATCAAATTTGTGCAGCCTCTTTCTAATGGTAGGCTCGTGCACTTTGACATCAACAGTGGCAAGAGCTACCTGTAGGTCCCGTGATGACATTCTGGGGTTCTTCGAGACTTCTTTCAGCATCTTGCGGTCTGCTCTCGGGCTGAACTTGCTGGGGCGGCCTGGCTTGAACAAGTTGGCAGTTGTTTGGAATCTTCTCCACTTGTAGATGATCTTCCGGACAGTCGAATGATTGATTTCAAATTGTTTGGAGATCTTTTTAAATCCCTTCCCAGACTCGTAGGCATCTATAACCTTCTTTCTGAAGGCCTCAGAGAGCTCTTTTGATCTTGGCATGGTGACGCCACACACTTCAACAACAAAGAGCAAACCAAACTAAATGTCAGAGGTTTAAATAAGACAGGTTCCTCCAAGATCCTCTCTAACGATGTTCTAATCATTTGCACCTGAGCTGGTGCACCTGATTCTAATTTTAGGTATTTGAAGTCGTGATTAATGTAGGGGTGTACTTACTTTTTCCACATGCGAAATTTGCCTTTATGTTTCTTTAAAATATACAATGGACTACAAAATGTAAATGTTTCATGATATTTGTTGTATTATATCACCTTTATCTATCAATATTGCTGAAATGAAGATCAAATAGCTGTATGTTGAAATATGTTGAAAAAGTCAAAACTTTACATGGGGTGTACTTACTTTTTCACATGACTGTATCCTGCCCAGACAGACAGACAAACAAACAAGCAGACAGACAGACAGACAGACAGACAGACAGACAGACAGGGGTGAAAGCATAACCTCCACCCATCTTTGGTGCCGGAGGTAATTAATAGTGGTGGGGAGAGAACATCTGGATCTCGATGGGAGGAAAATATATATATTTATATACATATATATATATATATTTTTTTTTTTTTGAATCATTGGCAAAAATAATATAAAACAGTGCAAAAGATAACTTGTAGAAGTCATTCATGTAAATAATAAATAACAATGCAGTGAGGGGAGGACATTTTGTGAACACCATTATGACTATGGATAATACCTGGATGCCCTTCATGATTCCAGAAACCAAAAGGTAGTTGGCACAGTGGAAGCATTCAAACTTACCTCCACCAAAGACATTTTGTATGCACGCATTAGCCAAGAAGATGATGGTGGATATCTTTTATGATACTCGTGCCATTATTCCCACCTATCAACATTCCAAAAAGGAGAACTGATAATGGTAACAGTTACCGTGAGGTGTTGGAAAAACCGTTTCTATCAGCCATGCAGAAGAAACATCTGGAATTTGCACCGTCAGGACTTTGCTTCCACCACATGGGGAAACGCATTGAGCTGATCTCGCATCAATCATATTCACCTGATGCTGCGTCATGACTCTTAGTTATTTCCCAAAATGAGAGACAGCTTTTGTGGTCACAACCTCTCCTCCGGATTAGAGTTGGCATCAGCAAATTATCCGTGGGCTCTACATATCCATGAACCCGACTCATGATGCAAGGAACCAAGGTTTAATTCCAATATAGCCGACCATAAGCGTTTCGTCCATTGTAAACCAAAGTCTGGTGCTCCTGCCTCACACCTAGCTCTGCTTCACGCTGTTGAAACCAAAGCTTTCAGGATCATTGGCATCTCCCGCGATGAAGCTAACTCCGAGGGCCTTTCACTCACTCACCGCAGGCAAGTTTGGTGGTCTTTCTGTCTTCTAGCGACTCCTCTCCGGCCTTGCTCCCCCCAGCTCTGTCTGTGCTCTGTCCCCCAAATATTCCTGCAGGTCATACAAGATCTGCCAGCAACCCTCTTATGGTTAAACTGCCGAAATCTCGGCTCTCTGCTCACCTTCACTCTTTCATTCCTCTTCACTACCGCCTCTGAAACAAACTCCCTCACTCTCTTCAATCCCTCTCCTCCCTCCAGGTCTTTAAAACAGCTGTTCCCCACCATCGCTTATCTTCCCCCATCCAAAACCTTGATCTTTTCTACCCCCGTTCATTCACCCCAGATCCACTTTTTTGAAATACAGACTTCTTTCATGGAAGTCCTAGCCGTGTCCATGTGTTTTATACCTCTCCCACCCCCCACCCCCCTTCCCATGCCTCTTCCCCCCAAGCCCTCTCCCTCCCACAGATCTCCTGATGTCCCTGTTCTCTATTGTTGTGCTTGTGTGCTTCCCTCTCTCCCAATCTTGTCTCCCGCTCCCTTTATTATATGTTTTATTTGTCCGTTTGTTTTTTTGTGATTAATGTGAGCACTTACATGAGCCTCGATCTTGTATACAAAAAAAAAAAGTCCATGTAATGGCACACCGGTGCCTCCGAATGTTATAGTCTTGCATTCGACTTGCCACTTCATGAGCATTAGAAATCAATTCACTGCAAAAATAAAAACTTAACATCAATTCAACTAAATGCTTGGACAAACACAGCTGAATGTAAACAGCAATGCGATTTTTGGTTCTTCAATCAGAGCCTCACGAGGGTGGAAAGCAGCAAGGCTTTACGCACTTAAACATCTGGCCTCTGAGCTCCAGACACAAAACTATGTATGACGTCAAAAGGAATAATTTGGCATTCCATTTTCTCTCCCTGACAATGTACCAATCTCCCTGTTGATTCCTCCTCGCCACATCTGCTGTTTCTCCTCAAATGTAAGAATGAATAAATAAAGAAAGAAAGAGTTGACTTTGTTTTCTTGTTGGGGGTGAGTCAAGCCTGAGTCAGCTGCAGTGCAGGTTTCGGCACAAAATGTCTGATCAGCGTGCCCATTCTGTGCCTTCCGGAAAACCCACAAGTATTCTCCACCTCCCCATTTGTCTCACTCTCCCGTTTTATCCCGTGTTTTTTTCTGTATGAGTCTGAGGTGGTCAAGAATAGTTTAAGTAGCCGTTGAGGCTTTCGTGTTTCGGATAAGCGATATCATCTCCCATTCGTCTCTGTCCCTTCCCGGTTGTATTTATTTGCTTATTCTGTCCTGGTATTTTTTGAGACACGATTGTCACCTCGTGTCTGACACGATGAGATAAATAAATATATTATTGTTTTGAGGAAGAAAAACAAAACCACCATCATTTTGGCGTGCAAGCCCGATTAATTAATTGACGATCGTGCCACATGGCGCATTATCTCGCCTCCCCACCCGGGCATTCTGGCGAGTTCCCACGTAGAGAGACCGGACATGTTACATTCATTGTTCTTCTCTGAGCCGTATTCTTGTAGAGAAAAGAAAATCCCTGCATAATGCAAATTGTGTATTATTATGGCAATGGGAATATGTTGGAAGATCGGGAGTGGTTGCGCATTTCCACACATTTATAGAGTTATGCAAAAGCACACTCCACACCTGATTAATTTGTGGTGTGCATCCTCCGATGTCAGAATACCACCTGGTTTGCAAGTCAGCAGGTAGCCACAAGGAAGTGTGTTATTCCTCATTTTGAGAAATTAATTGGAATATTATTTTTAAAATGCATCTCTGCAATTTTATAATAACTGGAATATAAGACCCGTCGCTTCGCTGACGGAAATACCAATCTTTGCTGTGATGGCTAATCTATCGGGGAAGAAAAAAAAAAAGATTCCTGGGAGATCCTGCTCTCCGTGCAGGGATAACCAACGTCCCATGTACCCATAACCAACGTGTTGGCATTTGCCGTTTTGATACGCGTGTCCCATGTACCCATACAATAAAATAAAATAAAATAAACTTTTTTGGGGATCACTAACACTCCCGGGAGTTACCTGAATCCACCGTAGTTGGATTTATTGAAATCCATTAATCCGTTCTCAAGTTATAACACGACAAACAGAAAAACAAACAGACAGACAGACACGGCTCCTTTTATAATATAGAAGTTGCAAATTACTTCTATAGATTTAATACTCTCTAGATCAAGGCAAAGGCAAGATCTTTGGAGTAATTGCCAGGCCTCCACTGGATGTGATGAGAAGAGAATCAGGTGCCAACAACAGGTGGTGAAAATCTCCAGAGTTGACTGCTGAAGCATTCCTCAACCAAAAGAGGAATTCGGAGTGACACATCATGGCCTCCTCAAGGAAAGGCACAGTAGGATCTTTAACGTCTGCAAAATAATGCTAGCAGATGTAAACCCAGCATAAGGGCCTCTCTCCGAGGACTAACACACTCATTGATGCAACTCCTTGTGTGCGAAGCACAAATACGACAGTTTATAGCCGTGTGAGGAATTTAACTTTGACAGCACAGCACAAAGATGTAACATATCCTATCAGCACATGAAAAAAAATCTGAAAACTTATTACCTTTGTATGGCTTCTTCTGGCTTAAAACTTCCCAAGAAATCACCGAGAATCTGCAAAAACAAAGTACTAGTGTTATGGATTGATGGACCAATACAACAAAAGGAACTAGGCGTCACACTTCGACGTCACGACATCGACCGATACGCCTCCGCTCACATTATTAAATCATTATAATACTTGTACCAAGTTTGCTTTAAATCCATTCAGCTGCTCTCAAGTTATCACATTTTTACCTGACATGACCTCTGACCTTTGACCTCGGGACTCCAAAATCGAATCAGTTCATCTTTACATCATTCTACATAAGTGTATCAAATTTGGTCAAAATCCCATGTTATCGTGGTAACAGGATTTTTACCTAACATGACCTCTGACCTTTGACCTCGTGACCATCAAATCGAATCAGTTCATCTTTACCTCATTATACATACCTGCACCAAGTTTGACGAAGATCCCTTCAGCCGTTCTCAAGTTATCGCAGTAACAAATACCTATCACGGACGGACGGACGGACGGACGGACAGCCGGACGGACAACCTGAAAACATAATGCCGCCGGCGACTTCGTCAACAGAGGCATAAAAATATAAATTCTGATAATATTCAATGTGTGGATAAAGGCTCACATTGAAGCACCTGCAATTACAGCAAATGAAGACCAGTGTGAATGGAGATGGGTAGTTAAAGGAAGGTATACGGTATATAAGGAAGTAAATTCTGATAAAAACAAACAAACAATAGATTTGTCATCTGGTTGGATTATTGGTGCCGCATGACCAAACTGATGGCTGCTGGCCATGTAAATAATGAAAAAGTTGTAAAGAAAGTATGTGTACTGAACAGAAGTGTTTTGAAGAATTTGACAAAGCAACATCCAAGTGATGTATTTGCTTCCTTGCGCCCCTGTGAGAGTTCTGAGGCTGGCCCAAGGCATGTCTACAAGGCTTTCATGAAGGATGAATAGTCATCTAAATGATATGCGACAACACTTCCACCTCAATAGGTATTTTGTCAAATGAATAACCTCAACTAATATATCCAGTTGAATTAACCAAAGTTATCATTAAGCCATTACTTGGATTGCCTTGACAATTGCTTTTGAAGGTGCTACGTAGAGAGAGGGACGAGAACTGTGAGTCACTGAAATTTTGGAGCGGAGTAGGGAAGTTGAGCAAAAGCTAAGGAGCCACACAGGCAGATAAATAATTATAATAAATATACTTGGCTGGCAGGAAGGCCTAGAGGTACACACACCTGCCAATAAGCTGTCCAACCTGTGTTTGAATCACCACACAGCTATTTATTTGCGTAGTGTTATTTTGTGACTTATAAGTACTTCTTCCACTCGGGTCTTCATTTGCTTTTTTTCATGGAGGCCATATGTTGAAATACAAGTAGTAAACAAGTTGTTATTATCATTCACAATGCCTGGTGTTGGCCTAGCGGTTAGGGTGCTGGGCTTGGGATCCTAGGATCCTGGGTTCGAATCCCGGTCGATCGCTGAATTAATGCCAGAGGGGTTGACTCAGCCGTCATCCTTCCGAGGTCGGCAAATTGAGTACCAGTTCACTGGTAATTCCCTGTGTGTCGCAAGGGGCAACTAACAGGGTTGGTGGCACGAAGGGCATAAACAAGGGGAATAAAAAAAACATTGAAATAAAAACATAAAACAAACATAAAACATTTTAAAAAAACACCCGGCCATAAAACATTGCTTCAAAAAGGGGACCACGGTGCCCGAAAAAGGCCAACCCCTGCTCTGCGGGGAAAAATGGCCTCTAAGGGTGGTTCATTCACAATAATGGCAATAAGAGCCATGAGACAACTAAATATCCTAAATACTTAAAGCAACACAAATTAATAAAAGGAGCGGTGGACAATAAGGTCAGATCAGATCAATTCTGCGAAAGCAGCTTCTATGGCTAGGTTTATAATCCTGGATGGGTCGCCACTCCGACACCAAGTCAGGGCAGGAATTTGGAAATTGACCAGGATGCCGGTGATAGCTTGCCCAATCTTCGCGAATTACACCGTGGGATCTTTAATGTCCACCGACTAATGCTGGCAGGCGGGACGTCTAGTTTAACGTCCATCCGAGGGACGACACACATTGATGAATCACCCGGCCTGTATGAAACACTGGGATGAAACTTCATAACTGGGTGGGGATTTGAACCCAGGCTAAATGGCTTGGAGCGAGTATTTGTACGTCTCGGCCATCCTGCCAACCTAAATTACTAAGCAGTTAAAATAATAATGCTTATACATCATTAAAAAAACAAAAAAAAAAAACAATATGACTTGCCATTAAATTATGGTCACCTTATTATCGAAAGGTTAAACTGCAATGAAGAAGGTAAAGAAAACATAATTGATGCAGATCTGGCAGGTTTTAGCTATGAGAGTTTCCAAAACACGGAACATTGACATCGGGAAATCAAAGGTTATGTGGGGAAATGATAGAGGCATCATCATACTCCAATTCCAGAAGTGTCTGGTTGTTGCTGTGGTTTTTCTTCATTGTATGCATGATCGAGGCTCGAGGAGGAACTAGAGCAAAATGGACGGGAACAAAATGGAAAGGGGAAACGCCAACAGCACAGCAGAGTAGAAGTGAGAGTGAGAATGAGATCAAGGGGCGGGGGAGAAGGACACATGGGGGCGAACAAGCTGCACACAAGCTGAATGAAACACAGCAAGAAGAGGAAGTGGGAAATAAGGGGGAATAAAACAGAAAAGGAACAAAGGAACCGACAACTAACAAATGAAAAGAGGTGAGAGAGATGATGGAAAATCACAATAAGCTGGAAAAAGGAGAGTGCTTCGTAATGGGGTCATTGGGGCAGAAGAGATCATGAGTATGCATTTGGGGAGATGACCTAAGATAGTTGTTGGTAGTTGTAAGATAGGTGAATAGTCGTTTTGAAGCTCTCGAGTGAAGAATGGGACTGAACAGAGTGCGGGAATTGGTTCCACAGGTGAAGGAAAAGACGAACATATTTAGAATTTAGATGGTGAACAAAAACAAAAGAGGAAGGTTTATATGGTAAACTTATTAATTAATAAAATATTTATTCGTATTAAATATTAATTAATTAATATTAAATATTAATAAAAAGTAAAAATTTTCAAAGTTTCTATGTAAATTTTAAATTTATTTATTATTTGTACACAAAAACAATGGAAGATTGCACTGTCAAACTAGCACGGCACTCGTTAATATCGTTTTGCTATATACAGTACATCGTTTTTGGCCCCATCTCTCAATGGTGAAGAATCACTTAAAAATTTTAACAATTCTCGTATCCGTTTCCGAATCTTCACCAAAATAGAATCAATTCGTCCTTGTCACACTCCAAACCTGTCCACCAAGTTCCAGCTGAATCCGTTCACAGCTTTTTGAGATATCATTCTATATATATCGTTTTTGACCCTATCTCTCAATGGTGAAGAATCATTGAAATTTTTTTTCTAGTATCTAGATCTGGATCTTTACTAACATCGAATCATCAACTCCTTGTCACACACCCAACCTGTCCACCAAATTTCATCCGAATCCGTCCATAACTTTTTGAGAAAGCATGTTCACAGGCAAACAAACACACAGCAGGGGTGAAAACATAACCTCTGCCCATCGAGGTAACAAATCTCACAATCTTAGGGGTTAAATATTGTACAATTAATTTTCAAATTGAATTTGCAATTAATATTAGAAAGCATCTCAAAATGCAAAGCCCATCAATAATGTCCGCTTTTTACTCTATAAACACAGACACGCGCGATTGCCAAACCCCGTCTCCACTGTGCGGGCCAGTAGTACATATGACAAAAAGAATAGCAATAGTATATACAACAAAAGAAAACCACGATCAAACTATCGAACTATCAAAATTGCACAGAGAGAACAATTCAACAGACAACGACAAAATCCACACTGCCATCCACTGACCCCTTTAATATTACCAACTTTCATTAGAAACACAAACAGAAAATGGTAAAAAAAAATTCAAACATCTCCTGGTTCTGCACATCAAACCTCTTAACTTCCCACCAGCTCTTATCTGTTTATAAAATGTATGTAGTGGGTGGATAGAATTTTACATGATGGACTTAGCATTCATTGAAACTCGACTGACTCCATCCACGTGAATGACTTGGGCAAAAATCGGTGCATGGGAAACAATGAACCAATAAATTCCACATTCTTGTGCCACCTTCAGTCGACCGTCAGACATTGACAGCAGGATCGTGAATGACTTGGGCAAAAACCGTACCCTGTCTAAATGGTTGTATATCCAGTCAATGGCGAATCTGCACATGGCGAATCCGCAAATGCCACGGTTAGAAAGTAGAAACCCTCACGCCATTTCCTCATTCATATTTAACCTCAATATCTCAATTTTCATTCCAAAAAGCATCATTCCAATTATACATTAATACTATAACAAAATACTGTGTTAAATCACGATTGTATTGAGATATTATCAAACAAGCTCATTGTCGTCATCTGTTCACTTCCGGATTCAGGAGCAGGTCCATATCGAGTCAATTTCAAAATCATAATTTTATTGAGGAGCTTATGAAACTTCCTACCTGCCTTACAACATCCGCTGGGACCCCAAAACATTCCACAGGTTTGGCGGGGCTAGCCCCAAAACTGAGGGAGTAGTTTCAGGACCGACGGACAGACACTCCTGTTTTATAATATATTATTATTATGCCTAAATACTTATAGGAGTAAACAGTCTCAATATCAATCTATATAATAATATCGTAAGGACTCGACTTTGTTATCCCTTTTACGCCGCACCCAGTGACCCGATGCCCACGGCACTAATGGATTTACGATCTACGAACCGCGTAGAACCGGATTTACGATCTCTTTGTTTATCACGTACAGCCATACTCGAAAAATCTGAATTAGCCGACGTTGGGGCCCAAAAGCATCCGATTAACTGCCGATACGACGCCATCTTACGACGCCATCGTATTGGCGTCTGCTGGGCGAAGGCGAAGCAAGCCGTCCGCTGATTGGACGGGCGAAGGCGAAAGCAAGCCGTCCACTGAGTGGACAATCCAGAGCATGCATTTGTGCCGGTGTCGGCGATCGTTGTTCATATACGCACTCTTCATTCTCATCTTTCTTCCTAACTCTTACTCGGACAAGCAAATCCCCTATGCCATCCATAATGGTACACTCTATCCATACACCACATCCTCCCTTCCGTGGATGTTCCACGGGTTTCGGCTAGTATTGTTGATTTTCACTGGGGGTAACTGAGGTTTACATTTCCTAAAGTCAAAAATCCTCTCTTTAGTATTTTGAGTTTTCAACTTAAGAAAATTATCACTACGCCATGTAACAAAATTCAGAATAGTGTTTCTATAATCCAATTCACCATCGCCATTTGCTATTAAAAAAACGGACAAGCCTAATGTAATTTGCATTTTTTAAAATGCCAACATTCTTTGAGTGTTAAATATAATCATTTGTATACAGAACCTCGGAGACATGCTGAATGGAGAAGGTGGATCAGACTCGGCAACGGTTGCTCGAGTGAGATGTGCATGGAAGAAGTTTCGGGAACTGAGTGGCGTGCTGATGAGGAGGAGAGTGTCGCTGAAGCTGAAGGGAAAGGTGTATGCTGCATGTGTGAGAAGTGTTATGATTTATGGGAGCGAGACATGGGTAATGAACGTAGAGCAGCAACGAAGGCTGGAAAGGGTGGAAATGCGAATGGTTCGATGGATGTGCGGAGTATCGTTGAGAGAGAGGAAGACAAATGATGAATTGCGAAAGATGATGGGAATATTGCCTGTGATTGATGCTGTGAAGAGGAACAGGTTGAGATGGTTTGGTCATGTATTGAGGAAAGATGAAAGTGACTGGTTGAGAAGAGTGATGGAAGTTAATGTAGAAGGAAGTAGAGGACGGGGAAGACCGAGAAAGACTTGGCTAAAGATGGTGGAAGAAGAAATGCGGGCAAGGGGGTTAACAAGGAGAGATGCAGAAAATAGGGCAAAATGGAGAAGATTGTCATGGGGACCGCAAGGCTAACCCCCGCTCTAGCAGGGAACATGGCCTTAAAATGCATGTTGTCGTTGTTGTTGTTGTTGTGTATACAGAACGAGAAAGGCACGAGGTAGAGCGCATACCTTCGCCAGGCTGAACGGTTTATGTTTTGTATCCCACTGATAGGCCAGTAGTACTGTGCAGACCTGAAATGCGGACCTGAAACAAAATCTAATCGGCTTGTTCTTGTCATTTACCCAACTCATCCATCCACCTAGTTTTGTAATAATCTGTCAACAACTTTTTGAAATATCCTGCTCACAGACAGACAAACAAACAGGGATGAAAGCATAACCTCCATCCATCCATCTTCGGTGGCTGAGGTAATAAAAAGCAATGGTGAAAGAACACATCCTAATTGTGAGGCCTCAGTGTTCAGGGTTTTCTGGTCTGATAAAGTATTGTTAACGTGTACCCGCTGAGTCCAGTCCTAAAGGAAGTCGCTAATCCATAGAATGAGAGATAGGTAGAGGTTGATATTCAATAGTAAGGGCATTTTATGAGATATTTCACAAATCTGTTAACTAAATTGTTACCAATAAATTTATTCACCAATATGTTTGTAAAGGTGTGTAATAACATGTGTTAAAATGTTGAAGTTCAACTCCCGTGGGAAACCCAGAAAAAAAGCTGTTGAATTCGGGTACCGAAAAATTATTTTCGAGAATTTTTATTTTTTTAAATCGGCCCTTAAGTAACTTATGAGGGGTCAAATAAGGGTTTTTCATGATTCTGAGTTGATTGTTAACATTTATATTTTCACTTTTACATTTACACACAAAGTAGCTTTTATTTCACATACATATATAATACTCAAGAGTTATTTCTCATTCACAATGTCAGAAGTTTCAACAGTCATTGTCTATGTCTTCTTCAGACTCAACAACATCATGACTGCAGTTTTTGCATGTAATGCCATTACAGACTCCACAGGCCGAGATGCACGTGACCCCATTCTTCTTGCAACCCATTCGATCCAACCCATTGAGTGAAAGGGAGTGTTTCCGTGAATAGAGAGAATGTTTAAATCTATATTGTCTCCAACAAACTGAGTGACTGCATTGTTTGTTTCCCCAACCTCCATAAAGACCACCTGATCATTACTTGACAATTCACTTTCACTGGCTGGCACTTTGGCTGTCATCACTGATTGATCCTCAAGCGCAGCATCAACCGCAACCTCATCATTGATCTGTTCATCGGTTTCCTCCACAATGGTGTCAAGAGTGCCAGAAGTATCTGGAACATCATCTCCACTCCTACTATTAAGGAAGCAGTATTTGTAGTTTTGTGTCTCCGTGTAAGACTCAGTGTATCCCAGCCGGTGGAACTTGTTGAGCATCCATTTTGACCCAAATCTATGATCAAGTTGTATGGCAAGCCCCATTTGGTGTGGCAATACTCCAGACCGAGGTCGACAGGCCTTAATAAAATTCTGCCCCCAAACGGCAACTCTTTCGTCTGTCTTGACAATCGGTCTCAAGAACATCTGAAGGCTTGCAGGAACAAGTGTCAGCTGACTATCGATGTCAGTCATACTGTGTGTGGTGGGGTATGACTTTGGACCTAAATCAATCAAGGCAATATCATTGGATATGAACTTGAGTGCCGTCTTTATGATCTGAGTCTTCTCATCTCCGTGGTCAAGATTAGCATGATGCTCTCGCAGAATATTGTCGGTGCCATCTTTGAGACAGAGTACATCTGCCCTTCTTTCCTGTGTTGTGAAATACAAAGTGTCTTCGTATTTCTCTAGAAGTTTTATCTTTAGCCAATGCTTTGAATAAGAAAGGCTCTTCTCTGGTGACTGATCAAACTCCTGCAGCTTTTCATGGACTTGGTCCATGTTCATTACCCCATGCTCTAATTCTGAGTCTAACCATTCGCAGAATTCAATAAAAACTGCCTCTCGCTCCTCATCAATACTCCTCTGTCCTCTCTTCCTTTTTCCTTCCTCATCAGTCTTGGACAAACTGTCACCTCTCGCAAACATAAGTTTGCATCGCAAATGGTACAGTGTTTCTTCTGCTACCAAGTCGTTGATCCCTTCCAGGCGTCCAGTGACTTCAGTGCCCCAGTCATCCCCGCGACTCCGTGCTGTCTTCAGCAAGCTTGCCTTCAGTGTATCTGCAGTCAAATTATCTGGCACTCTGTATTTCTTTCTAGCTTGTGCTGGATTATTTTTGTAGAGCTGGGCTGGTTGGTTGCAAAGAATGCATACATCCTTATACAGGAGGTCAACTGACTGTGATCTTCTAGAACTGCAGCCAGTTGATGAACTGAACTCACAAGTAGTGCGTCTTCTCTTCAACTTTGATGACTCTTTCTCTGCCTTTGATGCTTGAGCTGACTTCTTGGTGGTTGCAACAAAGTTGTTGTACAGATCATTTTTACACTTCTGGTGGTACCTCAGTTTTCCTTCCTTTTGAGCCTCCTTCATACGTTCCACAACAGTAACATTTTCGACAGTTTCTGCTTGTTTCAATAAAGTTGAGTATCCCTTTGGAGTTGCCTGTATGAGCCTTTCAGCTGGTGTATCCGAGCGTGCACAGATGAAGCAATTGAGCACAGGTGGAGTAACGTCTTCATCCATATTGCTAGACTCCATGTCCTGCAAAGTAGAAAATGAGATATATTTAGAAATTATTTTTCCACAAAGGAGTGTCTGTGGTGAAATATAAATGTTAACAATCAACTCAGAATCATGAAAAACCCTTATTTGACCCCTCATAAGTTACTTAAGGGCCGATTTAAAAAAATAAAAATTCTCGAAAATAATTTTTCGGTACCCGAATTCAACAGCTTTTTTTCTGGGTTTCCCACGGGAGTTGACCTTCAACATTTTAACACATGTTATTACACACCTTTACAAACATATTGGTGAATCAATTTTTTGGTAACAATTTAGTTAACAGATCTTCATATGTTTCCCTTACTATCAAGTTTTGCAGCTTCTCAAATAAATCGGTGTGGTTGAATTGTGTTGAATACAGATGAGAAATCTTGTGAAGGTAGCTCACTTGTAACACCAAATTGTATCAATGTGATGTTCGACAGCGTTCGTCAGGCACAGGACTGCATCGTTAACAGATTTGCCTGGATGTTGGCAAAATGACATTTGTCGATGGAATTCACTAGTGGCTGGAGAAGAAACCTCATGATAATTCTCTCCAAACACTTAATCGTCAATGAGGATAATGTGATTGGCCGGTACTCATTCAATTCAGACGGTCATGCTCACTGGAACAACACAGTAGCAGACTTCCAGAAGGATGGAATTTAATGTAAATCCGTTGACTGCAGGAAGAGCAGGACACTGCCAGCTGTCTGGGCCATACTTTAAGAACCGGCCGCAGATCTTATCCGGGCCGGCTGCATTGCGAGGATTTAGGTTCTTAACCAGTTTCTCCACTTCATTGACTTTGACGACTATATGCTGGCCTTCTCTTTCAGAGAGAGCAGAGCATTGTGCTGAAACCAGGTTGATGAAATTGTTTGCATCAATTAAATGTGTATAAGTATAGCGCCGCTCCTGGTGAGAAAGGGGATTACAAGACACTAAATTCTGGGGGAATTATTCCTTCCATAAAGATGGGTTATTTGCTTGTCTAGATAAACAAGCATTCTGAGTATTGCGCTGCAATACATGTCCCCTACCGGCAGTCTGTCGTCCGAAAAACTGTGTGAATTATATAATTACCAACTCACGGTCTGAGGTAACTCGGCTAAAAATTATCCGATTTGCACCAGATAAAGTTCATGAATGGTTGCACAGACCCCTACTTCTCACTAAAAGGGGAAAAAGAATGTAAATTGGAGTTAAAACAAGGAATATTAACAGCTTTGACTGACTGCACTCCAAATTATAGTCCGGAAAACTGTTGGGGAAATTACCAAAGTTCAAAGTGCCATAACTTTGTCAAAAATGACCGAAACGTCGTGAAGTTCAAACTTGATCTGTAACTTATCATAAGGAAACCATGTGCCAAGTTTGAAATCATTAGCATTAAGAGTTTAGAAAAAAAGTCCGGAAAACTGTTCTTTGCGTGACGGACAGACTGACAGACAGAGGGACGGAGGGCAAACCTATAGGCCCCTCCGGTGTACACCGGTAGGGGACTAATAAAATGGCGGTTTGTATCTAGTTTCCTATCTTTTGTGTCACCATTTTGCACATTGTCACCAAACTTCGTAGGCGTGATTCACAATTTCTTACGGAAGCTAAATGTGCTTCCAAACTTTATTCTGTTCAGCCCAGTCAAAAAGTAGAATTTTGTCAAAGCATTCACCATGGCAGATGACATCACAGAATTAGTAGTAGTAGTAGTCATAGTAGTAGTAGTCATAGTAGTGGTAGTAGTAGTTGTCGTAGTATATAGTCTCCTTTGCAATATAAATGCAACACCTAATTTAAAGTGTCTTTTTTTATTTATTTTGGGACATTTAGTCATTCCCGAAATGCAAAATTCAAAATAGCCCGTCCATACATGCAGGCAGGCACATTGAAATGTTGTTTCGAGTTTGTTGACTACACATGTTCTTCTTTGTCTTCTATATTTTATGCATCTAAAGCCGAGGCATAATGGTTTTGGGTTGTCCATCCAGCTATACGTCCATCCAACAACAACAACACAACATGCATTTTAAGGCCATTTTCCCTGCTAGAGCGGGGGTTAGCCTTGCGGTCCCCATGACAATCTTCTCCATTTTGCCCTATTTTCTGCATCTCTCCTTGTTAACCCCCTTGCCCGCATTTCTTCTTCCACCATCTTTAGCCAAGTCTTTCTCGGTCTTCCCCGTCCTCTACTTCCTTCTACATTCATTTCCATCACTCTTCTCAACCAGTCACTTTCATCCTTCCTCAACACATGACCAAACCATCTCAACCTGTTCCTCTTCACAGCATCAATCACAGGCTCTATTCCCATCATTTTTCGCAATTCATCATTTGTCTTCCTCTCTCTCAACGATACTCCGCACATCCACCGAACCATTCGCATTTCCACCCTTTCCAGCCTTCGCTGCTGCTCTACGTTCATTACCCATGTCTCGCTCCCATAAATCAAAACACTTCTCACACATGCATCATACACCTTTCCCTTCAGCTTCAACGACTCTCCCCTCCTCATCAGCACGTCCATCCATGGACGTATACGTCCATCCATGTGCAGCAAATTTTTATTACAGGGATAACTTGTGAACCGCTGAAGGGATTTTGACCAAACTTGGTACAACTACGCACTATGATGCAAAGATGAACCGATTAGATTTTGGGGTCAAAGGTCATGTGACCTTTAGCTGAAAGTAGCACATTTTAGTTTTGACCAAACTTGGTACAAGTATATATGATAATGCAAATATGAATAGATAAGATATTGGGGGCAAAGCATGACATTGTGACATTCATGATACATTGTGATTATGTGACATTCAGCTGAATATGATAAGAATGAACACAACTCAGGATAGTAGAATCTGATGTTGACATGGATTAGTGCTCGACATGGATTCATCTTGACATGGATTAATCTGATGTTGACATGGATTAGTGATCGATTGGCCATTGAGAGTGAATGAGTGCCATGAACTACAAGACAGGGTCAAAGGTCAAGAGTCATGAAACCTTTTTTCACTCTGTCAAACTTTAATTATGCCTACGCAGCTGAAGGCGGCGGAAGCATGTTTTTGGGTTAGCCGTCCGGCTATGGGTCGGACCGTGCGTGCTTAGCAGATTTTCTTTACCACAATAACTCGTGAACCGTGAAGGGATTTTTCACCAAACTTGGTACAATTATGTACTATGATGCAGTGATGACTGATTAGATTTTAGGGTCAACAGGTCCTGTGACCATTTTAAAATTCCCTTTTGGTTGTCTGCTTGTATGGTGTTAATTGTTGGTGGTCTTTCCCCTTCCCATGCTTTGAATTACCTTGAAGTACCACATGCCGAACATCCGAATCCTATGGTCAAGTAAAAGACAGTGTATGATAGGGTTAAGAAGGACACTTGTATCCCATTATAAACCCATTTGCTTTGACAGCTTTCTTGAAGGATAGTATTGATTTTGCAGTTACTGCGCTATCTGGTAACATATTCTAGTCGTCCACGACTCTGACAAAATAAGTATATCCTGACATCTAAGCGCCCCCACTGTTTTTCTTTTTGTTTTGTTTTTTCAGTAAGTGCTCTTTCGTTCCCGCATATTCTCGTCTTTCAAAGAGAGTTGCTGCTTTTACATCACAGATTTGATGAAAGATGCGGTAACTAAGTTTGGAGGAGATCACAACACCTCCTTTAAAATTCTAATGTCATCAGGTTGAGCCTCTTCCGTCTGTTTTCATATGGTAGTCCTCTGATGCTTGGGATGAGTTTGGTGGCCCTGGCTTGTACTTTTTCCAAGTACCTGTTTGTCCTTCTCCTGATAGGGACTCCAAACTTGCATACAGTAGTCCAGATATGGAACCACCTTTAGAAGAACCACCTTTAGAGGCCATTTTTCCCCGCACAGCAGGGGTTGGCCTTTTTTTGGGCACCGTGGTCCCCTTTTTGAAGCAATGTTTTATGGCCGGATGCCCTTCCTGCCGCCAACCCTGTTAGTCGCCTCTTGCGACACACAGGGAATTACCAGTGAATTGGTACTCAATTTGCCGACCTCGGAAGGATGACAGGTTGAGTCAACCCCCCTGGCGTTAATTCAGCGATCGACCGGGATTCGAACCCAGGATCCTCGGATCCCAAGCCGGCACCCGAACAACTAAGCCAACACCAGGCATCAGAAGAAAATAGATTGAAATTTATTTTTTAAATCTGGACCTAAAACCAACAGTGAGAAATGGAGCGTTAATGGGGACAGAAAAGATCACGAGCAGGGATTGAGAATGACATGAGATGGGGTGCACTGCTTGATTGAAATTTAGCATGGTCACTCATTTACTCCTCTTTTCTCCTGCCTGTGGCAATGCCTTTCACACTCTATTCAATCTCATTCTTCCCTCCAGGACGTCAAGACAACTGTTCACGACCATCTCAAGTCATATCCCATCCAAAACCATGATATTTTCTAAACCACCTGCCACATACCACCCCATTTTGTTAGTCCAGATATGGAGAGACGAAGGATTTCCCCAGCTTCAAGCCAACCTTTTTAGTTCTGTATGAGAAGTTTATTTTAATCATACCAAGGACCCTGTTTCCCTTCTCGGCTGCAGATGTACATTGCGAAGAGGTTTTAAGCGACTTGTGAATTAGCACTCCCCAGTCTTTTTCTTAATTTGGCTCTTTTAGCAGGGAGTTTCCCATCTCAATTATGGTGCGAACTGTATCTTCCCATGTGCATTACACCACATTTTGTATTAAATTTAATTTGCCAATTTTTGGACCAGGCCTCTAGTTGATTAATGTCTTGCTGCAGGTTACAAATTTCCTCTTGACTGGACACTTCATGTGATATTTTGGTGCCATTAGCAAATTTGGAGACCACAGTCTCAGGATGTATGTTGTCATCTACGTCATTCATATACTACATCAGAAAGCACAGCAGCCTGAGGACCGAGCCCGGCATAACATAGGTTGTTAAATCTGTCCAATTTAATTTGTCACGTTGCGTTATCACTTTTTGTTTATATCCAGATAGCCATGCCATAATCCAATTCAATGGGGCCTGCCATCCATCCCATGTGCTTTAATTTTGGCGAGGAGACATTTGTGCGGCACAATATCAAAAGCCTTAGCCATATACACATACAACTACATCAACAGATCAACAGGGGTGCCTTCATCTACATGCTTGGTTAGGAATGCTATGAACTTGTAAACTGCTGAAGGCCTTTGTTTGGATGCTGTATTCATCACTGCTGGAGAATCCAGTGTTGGGATACAAAATACAACCATATTCAATGATGTTGGCTTTTTTGTATACAGAGTTAAAATGAAGAAGAGCTAGAACACAGAACGGACGCAAAAGAACAAAATTTGTCCACTGACAATATGAAAATATGTAAATGTAAGGATCAAGGATGCAGTGCAATTGGTACTGTCTGTTAGCTCATTACCTGTAGATATCTTGTGGGGGAGCAGTCACACTGCCAAGAGAAAAGGCCTCAGGAGGACAGTACGTCATAGAGCTGAGTTGAGATGTGTACCCACGATTATGAGAATGTGACACGGCAAGCTGTCGAAATAAACATAGTCCAGCGTCTGACAGCTGTTGGGAGGAAAACAAGCCAGCATAAAGATCTACAAATCCAATATACACACACATATACATATACATATATAATTTCAATCGGAGCGAAGTTGATGGCATGCCAACGCAAATCCCCATGCTTCCCACCTAAAGTAAACTTCAAAGATGGAGAAAATTTCCATCAGGAATGACCCAATATCAAATTTTGAGTTCACAAAATCTTCTGTTTTGACCCTTGTCCCAAAGTCCGCACCACGGGGGTCAAATCCAAAAAAACGTTGCATATCGTTACGTTTGTGGGGGGTAGGCATGAAATAACTTAGGAAAGTCAAGAATGTGTAGGTTTTAGTAAGGACCGTGTGATGTGAAGAAGAAGAAGAAGAAGCCATCTCAATGTACATCAGCAGGGTAAATGTTCAGGTTAAGAGTGTTTGCATGTCGCCATAAGGAAGGTGGTTTGTGCTAATTAATTATAGAGCTTATGGTTAATAATCCCCAGTATGTATTGCCTCCTTGTGATTTTTCCCTAATGTTCTTATAAAACTCAGCCGGCCAGGCGGTGGGCTCCATTAGCCAACCACGCCACCAGGTCCGACAAAAACAGCATTTTGCCAATCGGCAAGTCATTCCCGACGTCATCCGAACATTCCCGAACAAAGATTAGACTCCGCCCCCCGACGACTCATGACTGGTTAAGAAGCCATGGAGTGATGAACAGAGCTGGGTGATTGGACAGAGTGTGACGTCAGCATCAAACATTGGAGAGCTGAAGGAAAGATGCCGTCTTGCCATCTTGATCGCTCTTCTGGTCCTGGCGTTCATTGGAGATGGAGGCGTCGCATTTTCTCTTTGTTCTGGCTTGGTCGCGGGCGGTGGCGCATCTTTGGCTCATGTGCGCTTCTGGAAAGAGACTGAACAAGAGAGGTTCGGGGCAGTCGGCATTGCAGGAAGTACCTCACGTTGGGATGTCGAGAAATGCGAATCCGAAAAATTTTGTGCACTTCCCGCGCGGTGGTTTAGAGGCGACGAACGCCAACCCCACTCATTGAGACCAGAGTTAAGTGCCGGCCAGCAGGAACATCATATATTTTTATTTAATCTTTCCCCTTGTTTGTATAAGAGTCTGATGGAGACGTCTCAATTAGGAATTATAGTTTTTACCTCAACATTTTTATTGTCTTTCCATTTGTTTTCATTAAATCATTATTTGTTGAATTTTACTTTTCTTGTCTTGTTTTGTTTCTTTGATTGTGGGTTCGGATTAACCCAGTGTCGGCCGGCCATCCCAGGTAAGGCTTCGGTCCCTGCCCTATGCGTGCCAGAAATAATCCCGCCAAGTTCGGGCATACGCCTCAGAGTTAAAGCTCGCTTCTCACCACATACAAAACTTTCATCCGCGGCTTGATGGAGTACTGCTCTTCCCCCCCCCACCCCCCCCCCCCCCACCCCCCGGACTGGCGCCCCTGCCTCACACCTAGATCGGCTTCATGCTGTTGAAACCAAAGCATTCAGAATCATTGGAATCTCCTGCGATGAAGCCGATTCTGATGGCCTTTCTCTCTCTCACCGCAGGCATGTAGGTGGTCTTTCTGTCTTATACAGACTCCTCTCCGGCCTTGCTCCCCCTGTTCTGTCTGTGCTCCGTCCCCCAAATATTCCTTCAGGATACACAAGATCTGCCAGCAACCCTCTTCTGGTGAAACTGCCAAAATCAAGACCCTGTTCATCTTCACTTTTCTCCCCTCAGCCCAAATTGGGCTAAGGGGTATTGTCGTCACGGGCGTCGTCCGGGCGGGCGTCCGGGCGTCCGTCGAATTTTGGTTTCCGTCAATTTCAAGGAGAACGGCTTGTCCGATTAAATCCATTTTTGCAGTGTGTGTTGGGGTTGAGTAGAGGAAGGTTCCTTTCGAAAATGGGCGCGCTGCGATTTTCAATATGGCCGCCACGGCAGCCATCTTGAAATTGGTTTCCGTCAATTTCGAGCAGAACGGCTTGCCCGATTAAATCCATGTTTGCAGTGTGTGTTGGGGTTGAATCGAGGAAGGTGCCTTTCGAAAATGGGCGCGCTGCGATTTTCAATATGGCCGCCACGGTAGCCATCTTGAAATTGGTTTTCGTCAATTTCGAGCAGAACGGCTTGCCCGATTAAATCCATGTTTGCAGTGTGTCTTGGGTTTGAATAGAGGAAGGTGCCTTTCGAAAATGGGCGCGCTGCGATTTTCAATATGGCCGCCACGGTAGCCATCTTGAAATTGGTTTCCGTCAATTTCGAGCAGAATGGCTTGTCCGATTAAATCCATGTTTGCAGTGTGTGTTGAGGTTGAGTAGAGGAAGGTTCCTTTCGAAAATGGGTGCGCTGCGATTTTCAATATGGCCACGACAGCAGCCATCTTGAAATTGGTTTCGGTCAATTTCGAGCAAAACGGCTTGTCTGATTAAATCCATTTTTGCAGTGTGTGTTGGGGTTGAGTAGAGGAAGGTTCATGGGCGCGCTGCGATTTTCAATATGGCCGCCATGGCAGCCATCTTGAAATTGGTTTCTGTCAATTTCAAGCAGAACGGCTTGTCCGATTAAATCCATTTTTGCAGTGTGTGTTGGGGTTGAGTAGAGGAAGGTTCCTTTCGAAAATGGGCACGCTGCAATTTTCAATATGGCCGCCATGTCAGCCATCTTGAAATTGGTTTCCACCATGCACGGGCTGAGGGGTTATGGCCGCTTTGCGGTGCTATTTATTCATTCCTCTTTTTCTCCCACCTGTGGAACAATCTCCCACAATCTCTTCAATCCCGCTCCTCCCCCATCCAAAACATTGATCTTTTCTACCCCTGTTAATACACCCTAAATCCACCTCCTTCAAATTCCGTTTTCTTTCCTGAAAGTCCTTGTAGTGTCCATCTTGTTTATCCAGTTTACCCCGCCATGGCCCTCTCCCTTCCACAGAGCTCCCGACGTCCTTGTTCTCTACAGTTGTGCTTCCCTCTCTCTCCCCCTCTTGTTTCCTGCTTAATTTTAAAACATCCGTAGAGAAGGACTATGGACGCTCCTCTCAAGGGTTTGTAGTCCTGACAAATGAATTGTGGCTGTTAGACAATTTTACAATTAATGTCAAGAATAATGGATGATGTTAATTTTTCCAACCCATTGCTTGGAACATGGTATAAAATAGGGTTCTCTCCTTGCACCTGCATTTCTCAGTGTATTGTTTGCTGTAGTGCTGCTACATCCTTTCCACAATCACTGGAGATCAGTCAAGTCCTTAAAAATCAATTTACAGCTGTATGAATACGTTTTGAACAGACCATCAATCTTAAAATGACAAAGGTTCTTTACCAGCCTACACCTGGCAAGCCTTACACACTAACAGTCATTACCATTGGAGGAAATGTGCTCCAATCTGTAGACAAGTGCAACTACCTGAGTAGCACCCTACCAAATGAAGTTCACAAAGTCGATGAAATTTTTCTCAGAATTTCCAAAACCAGCTCAGATTTTACAAATATTTACAAAAAAAAAATTACGAAAAGAGATCGATTATGTTGCAGGCAAAACTGAGAAAGTCAAGAGTTTCAGAGAAAGCCTGAAAATTTCCATCTTAATTATCAATGTTCCTCTACAATCTCTTGATAAACTGGAAGTGGTTGAAGATAGGTGCAATATCCCACTGTGAGCTGAATCATCCAATCTGGTCGATGACAGATGTGTACAAGCAAGCATTTGAGTCAGTAGTGGTCACACATATTGGAAAAGGCTTTTCTGCCAAATGGAAACTTGGCTGTGATCATTTGTAGAATGACATCATTGTCGAATTGTGCACTTTTTTCATTCAACTTAACTTTGGATTCAACTGGTATTATGTCGGGAACAGTGTTTGTCTGTCTGTCCAGTGTATGCATGCATGTCCTTTCCGCCGCAATTTTGTGGGTTTATTCCCTTTAAAATTTCGATTTACACGAAATTTTCACCATTGGAACACCTTCTCCTGCAGAATTTTTTATGATAATTATGTCGTCATATGTCACGTGGTACAGGTGCCATCTTGGAAAAACCAAAAAACTTGGCACCCCTATATCTCCAAAATCGCTCCATGGAAAAAATTTAAATTAATGTGGCTCATTATAAAGTACTCCCCATGGGGAATAACGTGTTAATGATGATGTCATAGGTGCCTTCATTATGGCGTCATAAATAGACAAGTAGAATGCTTGATCCGATCAGAATGAAATTTAGAAAGCGTGATCTAGGGAAAAATTGGTCGGAAAAAATAATAAATAAAGATGACGTCATCGGTCACGTGGTTCGGCAGCCATCTTTTTATGGCATAGCCCGTGGGGCAATGCCATCTGGAACTGCGTTTCCCTGTCCGTCCGATGTATGTATTATGTCCCTCACAAACGTCCACCAATCAGACTGAGGAGTTGTTTTTTTGGAAGATCAATGTGCTGGGCCACTTCAACCAAAATACGAACATACTTCAACACACCATGCAAACAATATCGGTGACACAACATCACAAATGGAGGGTGGGAATTTTAAAAACAAATGTTGCAGAATTTTTTTGTGAGTATATTGTCAGGTATGCGGGGTTCAAAGCCTCACTCCCGACAACATGCATCATGTTAGCAGCCCCGAAGCCTCGCCCACGTGGGACCAGAGTACAATGTGGGCTATCCCAGTCTATACCCAGGTATAAAGCAGTCAGGATGAAAGGTTTAGCTGTGATACCAGTTATTTCTCAGGATTTTTGCAAAAACATAATACCATTTTAGACCTGCCTTTATTCCTGAAAGAACTATTTCAGGTAAATGTGGTAATACACGAAAAGCATGTTTATTGTAACATGTTTAATCCCCTTTTGTCCTCAGAGTTCCTCCGGATTATTGAATGGAAAAAGGAAGCAAAGTTTTTTTTGGGGGTTTTTATTCAAACCACAGTTTTGCAGCTTTAACCCTTTAAGGACCACAAGTATCTTGAAAGTAATTTCCAGATTATAAGTCCAATTTTTTATTAGTTTGGCTATAATAATAACGAATATGAATTGAAATTAAAGAGTCTACATGACAAAAAATACAAGGTTTTCGATCAACAACAAAAAAAAAATGATGGAAACGACAAAACTCTTACCCAGTGTTAGCTACAATGTTTGCTAATGTACAAACATAAAATAATCTAAAATGGCAGGGAAAATATCAGAGATACCACTTTAAAGGTTAGGGACATATGTGTCGGTGGCAGCACTTGCACTCCAACGACCGTACTCCAGGACTTGCACTCCATTCTAAAGGCTAGTTCTAAAAGCTAATTCTAAAGGGTAATTCTAAAGGCTAATTCTAAAGGCTAATTCTAAAGGCTAATTCCAAAGGCTAATTCTAAAGGCTAAAGTTCTAAAGGCTCATTTTAAAATCTAAAGGCTAAAGTTCTAAAGGCTAAAGTTCTAAAGGCTAGTTCTAAAGGGTATTTCTGAAGGATTCTAAAGGCTAGTTCTAAAGGCTAGTTCTAAAGGCTAGTTATAAAGGGTAGTTCTAAAGGGTATTTCTGAAGGATTCTAAAGGCTAGTTCTAAAGGCTAATTCTAAAGCCTAGTTCTAAAGGGTATTTCTGAAGGATTCTAAAGGATAATTCTAAAGGGTTCATAAATTGGAGGCCATCGTAGAGAAATTGTGCGTGGTGTCCAACAAATGTGTGGAACTCGCACGGATGGCTCCTTTTATAGTATAGAATATATATGATTATTATTATTATTATTATTATTATTATTATTTTTATTATTATTATGACATCATTTTGCACTGAATAAATCACCACAGTTTTGCTCAGTAGTTCACTATTGTATTCTTTTGTAAAGTGTTTGATGTGAAACCTATTACAACATACAGACTTGGCATTTAATATGGATTTTTTTTTTTTCTTGACTTGTTTACTTTCTGAACTCGGTATATCAATCTGGTGAGTTTCTTTTACGCTTCGGTGATTTCTTTGTTAAAAGAACCATGTCATTGATTGTCTGTCGCAGCAAGAAGTCAATAACAGGATTATATCACAGGTGGCGTGACAAAATGTACGGCCAGGTACATTTGACGATTGGCTTCACAATCGGGTATATATGGGTTGTTGCGTTCTGTATTAGTGGAAAACAACTGCTGCACGTCTACAAAAGTTATTGCCGCTTCCCCTGGAGATGGTCCGTCAACTCGACAATGCTGTTTGTCATTTAGTGGTGGCTTTACGAAATTCCGGCATGAAACAGCGTGCTATTGCTCGGCAGTATGGCATCACTCGAGGTCAGGTGTCAAATATCCTGAAACGAAATGCTCAGAGGGGTGTCCCTACTCCAATACCGAGGCAAGGATGTCCCCTCAGAACCACAAGGAGGGATGATCGCCAGCTGCACCAGTTAGTCCGCAATGGCCGTACCAAGTCAGCTAATCGGCTTAGGGCTGAGTGGCAGCAACTGACAAATGTGCCTGTATCCAGAAGGCTAGTCAACCAACGACTGGTTCAAGCAGGCTATCGTGCCAGGCGTCCCCTGAGAAAGCCACGTCTGACCAGACAACACCA
The DNA here is from genome assembly GCF_964187855.1 of Myxine glutinosa. NCBI lineage: Eukaryota > Metazoa > Chordata > Myxini > Myxiniformes > Myxinidae > Myxine > Myxine glutinosa. Next base: position 20,615,770 of record NC_136269.1, read on the forward strand.
CCAGCGCCGACTGCAGTGGGCCAGAGAGCACCGTTAATGGCAGCCAGGACACTGGAATCACGTGATCTTCAGTGACGAGTCTAGATTTCTCGTCTATCGTCAAGATGGCCGCGTCCGAGTTCGCAGACAAGTGCATGAAGCCTACAACGAAGATTGTATAGTGCCAACAGTCCAAGCTGGAGGTGGTGGGGTGACCGTTTGGGCTGCTTTTCATGCAGGGGGCAAAACTGACCTGGTTGTTCTGAATGGAAACCTGAACCAGTTCAAACACAGGGCCATTCTGGAAGAAACATTGCTTCCATTTGTTCGTGCAGCCTTTCGAGGAAACTTTGTCTTCCAAGATGACAATGCACGGCCTCATCGTGCTCGCATGATCCAACACTTTCTTGCTGACCGTGGTGTAGAGCATATGGAGTGGCCTGCCATGTCCCCGGATATGAATCCGATGGAGAACTTGTGGGCAGAATTAACGCGTCAAATCGACAACTTGGACCAGCAGCCTGCCTCTGTGCGTGAATTGCAGCAGGCTATTGTAACTGCATGGCAAGCGATTCCTGTCCAAATCTTGGCAAATCTCGTGAACAGCATGCCTCAACGTGTACGTGCTCTCCTGAATGCTCGTGGGGGTTACACGAAGTACTGAACTGTAATTTTACTGTCCGTAATCCCAGTCGTAATTTAACTTTTGTTTTTGTTAAAAAAAATTTTGGCTAATGTGCAAAATAAAGAGATACTTCTGGAAAACGCACAGAAGTTTAACAGAGTACTGTCCGTGAATTGAGTTCGATATCAGTTTACATCACTTTCAAGGATCAATTTATTTGCTTCGAAATGTCAAATGTGGTTTTTGTTTCTTTTAAAGGTCACATTAACAAAATCTCGAATAATTTCAAAATAATTCCAATGAACTTTTGGTTCTAAGTCATCTTGAAAAGTAAGTTCACCCCCACAAAAAAAATATTCCATATTAAATGCCAGGTCTGTACATGAGAAATGTTCTCTTGAAACTGTACAAACAGTTTTTGAAATACAGAAGACTGTTGCCAGATGTGTGCAATTTGGTGAAGATTTCAGACAATGTAGTCATTTTATTTTACTGTACATAAACCCATGTGTACAAAATTATTTAATAACAAACAGGATGTTGCATATTCTGGAGGACTTTGTAATCTTTAATAGCAAAACTAGTTGACCAAGTGTTTTGTTATTACACACATTCCACTTCCTTCCTGTCTTCACCACTTGCTGCATCCTTTTTGCTCACTGCTATCTTTATCCATGGTGTCACACACAACCAGTTATTTAAACACAGCAATTTGCCCCAATTGTATCATTTTCACATCTGCTATCCTTCTGCACAGGCTGACCACACAACTTTCTGCCCAAAATACCTGTGTCATTATTCATCTATTTCACTTTCTAGCTGTGCTTCCTTGTATTACAAGTTTTATTTAATGAATATACTATATTTACTACCTCTTCCTCCATCCCTCATCCTATGTTTAACATTTTTCAGTGTCCCTGTGAGTATTCAAGAGCTATTAATCACTGATATGATCATCACATAAGGCGACACAGAAGTTTCAGGAATGCTTTTGGGTGGATATTTACTGCAACTGTAGTTCCACTGATGCTGTAGTTCCCACTAGCAGCGTACCTGCCCTGGGCGATCCTTGTTCCGAGCATGCAACACGTTCTTCTGACACGTTCCTTTACTTAGGTGGTGTATAGGCCACAGACCACTGTCTCGATCGCTCCCGAAAATAAAATAACCCGCGTTGCATATATGAAGCAAAAACATACGTTCTGCTATATACAACAACAACAACAACATGCATTTTAAGGCCATTTTCCCTGCTCGAGCGGGGGTTAGCCTTGCGGTCCCCATGACAATCTTCTTCATTTTCCACTATTTTCTGCATCTCCCCTTGTTAACCCCCTTGCCCGCATTTCTTCTTTCACCATCTTTAGCCAAGTCTTTCTCGGCCTTCCCCATCCTCTACTTCCTTCTACATTCATTTCCATCACTCTTCTCAACCAGTCACTTTCATCCTTCCTCAACACATGACCAAACCATCTCAACCTGTTCCTCTTCACAGCATCCATCACAGGCTCTATTCCCATCATCTTTCGCAATTCATCATTTGTCTTCCTCTCTCTCTCAACGATACTCCGCACATCCACCGAACCATTCGCATTTCCACCCTTTCCAGCCTTCGTTGCTGCTCTACGTTCATTACCCATGTCTCACTCCCATAAATCATAACACTTCTCACACATGCAGCATACACCTTTCCCTTCAGCTTCAACGACACTCCCCTCCTCGTCAGCACGCCACTCAGTTCCCGAAACTTCTTCCATGCACATCTCACTCTAGCAACCGTTACCGAGTCTGATCCACAGTAATCTGCTATATAATAGCTATATAAATGAATGAATGAATGATCGTTTTAAGGACATTTTTCCCCTCTAGAGCGGGGGTTAGCCTTGCGGGCCCCATGACAATCATGGTTCCCTGTTTGAGGCAATGTTTTTATGGCCGGATGCCCTTCCTGACGCCAACCCTTGGTCACGCTCTTACGATGCGCAGGGAGGGATACAGTGTGCCTATTCTGAATCGGGGTACACACCGTGATCATTCATCCCAGCAAGCTGGTACTCACTGGTATATAATAGCTATATAATACATCGTAATTATATAGCTCAGTTAATTCCAATTGCACCCTACCTCCTTTCCTCCAAAAGGAAGAAAATGGCAAAAAAAAAAAAAATTCAAAACTTTATGGAATAAAACGAAACTTGCACAGGCATAACTTCATCGATACCCTCATTAATCCCTGAACGTTCCAGCTTTCTCGATCGAATCCTTTTGTAGGAGTAGATGATACATACCTACATACATACATGCATACTACTTCCCCTCAGTTATATATAGATGATGATCCGTCCATCCTACATCAATTTGCTCTGCCACGTGGGGGCAAGATATATGAAAGAAAAGTGATGATGCAATCCTGAGAGTGGATAATAATAATAATAGGTGAATCAAAAAGGATGATGCAATTAATCAATTTCAAGGGGAACACCAATCAACCAAGTATAGTCTTCAAGTTAAATGAGACCTTGTGAAAAGAGTCAAACAATGTGTTAACGAGTCATCCTTCACTGATGGATCTATTGAAGAGTGGTACTGAGAATGAATGATGCCAAAGCAGTCTTGCACATTGACGCTTGAGAATAACCACGATAGAGCAGCATTAGAAAGCAACATTCAAGGAAAAAAGCATCAACAGCTTGGCTCAGGTAAAAAAAATAAAAAATAAAAAGCATATTGATCCTGTAATCCACTAAGTCCTGGTCATTAAATATAAATGCGTAGTCCAGAAGGAAAGTTAATTGACAATTCGATAGGAAATCCCCACGGTTGGTTTTCAAGTGTTGGCAAAAGCGTTATCATCTGAGTTCAGAGGTTACGATGCTGGAATTCCAGGTGTGATATCATCAACTCAATATCCTTGCAATCATGTAAAAATAGCACCGCGGGTCCTGAAGCTCCCTTGGATCAGGAGCAACAGCCACTCAAACCCACCACAAACACCTTCACACACTGATATTTTTAATGCCATGAACAAACTTTGGTACATCATGGGCGATGAAGGTTGTGATTACGTTTCATTCAAATTGTGTGTGTAGTTTCGGAGAAGAGAACAAATACTTATTTTGAGTGGTTAAACACAAGTTTTAAAACAAAAACCTACAGGTGGTCAAAAACCCATGAAAAAAAAAAGGTCAAAAAAAAAGTAGTTCCCATTCATGAGCACAGATTTTGATGCGGTCAATACCTATCATTAGACATCAGATGTGCAGGTTGTGGCCAGGTTTCATCAAAATCACGTGTTTGGTTCAAGCGATTAATGATTAAAGTGTTTACTGACTCACTGCCTGACTGACCTACGGACACTGCTCGATCACATAAGCTCATCGATACCCTTCTGGGAAGAATCCCGTGCACATGCTGGTCACACTTATAAGTCACCTAAGTCTTTACAAGTTCATCAAATACTGACACCACGATTGACATTCGCCGAGGTAAATGTTGATATCTCTTCTGAGGTTAAAAAAATAAAAAAATAAATAAATTTCAAGCATTATACGTATCAAACGATACATTTTATGAAACGGGGAAACCTAATACACACTTTGGTGGTTTTAAAATGACAGAATATGTCTTTATTAGAAAGAAAAAAAAATGAACATTGAAGACGACGCTGCTAAAAAAAATACACCGCTCTAACGCATAACCACGAGTTTAAACTACATTTACAACAAATATGAAAACTATTTTCATATCACAATGTTAAATATAGAATATATAGAAGATAATGTTTAAAAAAAATGAGCCCTATCTTCCAATGGTAAACAATCCTTCAAAAAATTCCTGGATCCGGAATAATATCCTGAGCTTCACCAAAAACTAATCACTTCTTCCTTATCCCAAGGGCAATCATCCCACCAACTTTCATCCAAATCCGTTCAGAACTTTTCCAGATATCTTGTTCACGAACACACACACACACACACACACACACACACACACACACACACACACACACACACACACACACACACACACACACACACACACACACACACACACACACACACACACACACACACACACACACACACACACACACACACACACACACACACACAACTCCCTGGCGGGAGTAACTAGATGGTATTCATAGAATACTTACCCTCTGCTGTCAACTTGGTGCGAGCCAACTGTTCTGTTTATGAACGGTTTTTTTTTTTTCTTTGATCCAATATGGCTGCCAGACCACGTTAATGATTACATCAGAAATGATCATCAGAAATGTATATTTTCTAATATAATTGTTGCGTAGATCACTCTCAATAAATTTCAAACTGATCAGACCAAGCGTTGTCCCTGTCTAATTACGACGTCATAATTAAGGCACCAATTACGCCATCGTTAACAACACCTATTCCCCATATGGAGTTCTTTACAATGAGCCACGTTTCAATTTTTCACATGCAATGGCTTTTGAGATTTAGAGGTGCAACGTTTTGTGCGCTTTGAGTCCTTTTTTGAATCCACCTCCATTTTGTTGAATAATTTTTCCGAAATTTTTTTTTTGAAAAAAAAGATTTTTTGTTTTTTTTTTCCAAATTTTTTTTTGAAAAAAAATCATTTGAAAATAATTTTTCTGAAATCAAAAAAGATGGTTTACTTGGACAGCGAGCTTGTTCCAGGAAGGTTAGGGAGGGTAGTTAGGAACGTTAGGAAAGTCAGGGGGTTGAACGGAAATCTCACCTTCACATGAAATTTCTCATCAAAAAGTACATTCGATGGCTTCAGGTTTCCATGAGGCAGTGGTGGTGAAAGGTTGTGGAGAAAATGAAGACCATGAGAGATCTCGTACAGAATCCGGAAGGAGGTTGACCATTCCATTTTTTCATTGACCATTGTCTGTAAGCACAAATAAGCAGAAATAATTAATTTGAATTTAAATGCGGATTCTAATCCTCTAATTTTTATTCAAGCTTCTACCGGAAATCATTTGTGCTGTTGACTTTAAGTTTAACAATTCGTGTTAGCATGGAAGCAGCCCGAAACTCCATGTGCCAACTCCAAAATAATAAGCTCCCCATCTCCTCAAAATGACAACATTCTGCTCCTTGAAACATTTAACCTAAATAATTTAAACTCTCCACATTCAACATTGGGATCAGGCACCAGGCTCCTCCTCTGCTCTGAGAGGCCATCTTTGAAAGCTCAGGATAAAATGTGTTCTGGTATTGTCTTGTTTAGGTTTTTTGTTAATCGTTTGATGAAATGTATTTACACGCGTTTTGCTTTTGTGCCCTTGTTGGTCTCATGTCCCGTCAGCTGGTATTAATTGGTGGATGTTAAAGATCCCATGGTGTCCTTCACGAAGAGTAGGCGAGATAAAAATATTTAAAAACCACAATCAAATTCCAAATTCCTGCCCGAGCCAGCGGAGAGCATTGCATCAGCAGCACAGCCACACCCTCAGCCATTGATGCTACCCCACAGCCTTGTGCAGCCCACGGAACACAAAGTTAATTCCATGTTTGTTGCTCTGCTACTTCCACTGTTGGTGCCTTACTACCCCCACTCGATTTTTCCAGTAAATAAATAAAGTTTCATAAAAGAAACTTCAAGCTTTTAGGGAGTGGACGTATGGGCACATTCTTGCATTGCGTGCAAAGTGAACTTCAATCAATCTCAATAATGCAACAAGAAAGAATGGTGTAATCAATCTCAGCTTCTTGCAATGTGGCCTTTTTATCTGATACTGCCAAACCATGTGGTCTACTAAATCGGTCTATGTTTAATGTGTAAAAAAATATGTACAGTGCTTTCAGAAAGTATTCACCCCCCTTAAGTTTTTTTCACATTTTGTTGTGTTTCAGCCTGAATTTAAAATGGATTAAACTTAGATTTTTGTCACTTATCTGCACAATCCCCTGAATCAATACTTAATAGAAGCTCCTTTGGCAGCGATTACAGCTTCGAGTCTTTTTGGGTATGTCTGTATCAGCTTTGGACATCTGGATTTGGGGAGTTTCTCCCATTCGTCCTTGCAGATATGCTCAAGCTCTGTCAAGTTGGATGTGGAGCGTCGGTGAACAGCAATCTTAGCTTGGGATCCTAGGATGCTGAGTTTGAATCCCAGTCGATCATTGAATTAACGCCAGGGGGGTTGACTCAGCCTGCCATCCTTCCGATGTCGGTAAAATGAGTGCCAGCTTGCTGGGATGAATGAACCTTTCGGGTATCCTGCGTCGGGAGTGGCGACCCGTCCAGGATTGTGCCCAATAGCCAAGGAAACTGCTTCAGCAGCCCTATGCATCGTCACGGTGCAAAAGGAATGGTCATCATCATCATCATCAATTGTTCCCTCTATCCTTACAAGTCTCCCATTCCCTGCCACTGAAAAGCATCCCTGGAGCATGATCCTGCCACCACCATGCTTCATAGTAGGGATGGTGTTAGATGGGTGATGAGCTGTGCTCGGTTTCCACCAGACATAGAGCTTTGCATTCAGGCCAAAGAGTTCAATTTTCGTCTCATCAGACCACAGAATATTTTGCCTCATGCCCCCCAGTCTTCAAAGTGCCTTTTTGCAAAATCGAGCTGTCCTGTCATGTGCCTTTTTCTCAGGAGTGGTTTCCATCTGGCCACTCTCCCATAAAGCCTAGAATTGTGAAGTGCTGCAGAGACTGGTGGCCTTCCAGCAGGTTCTCCCATCTCAGCCAAGTAACTCTCTAGTTGTCAGAGTGGTCTTTGGGTTCTTGGTCACCTCCCTGACCAAGGTTCTTCTTGCCTGGTTGTTCAGTTTGGTCAGACGGCCAGCTCTAGGAAGAGTCTGGGTAGTTCCATATTCTTTCCATTTCCTAATGATGGAGCTCACTGTGCTTTTGGGAACTTTCAACACTCCAGGATTTTTTTTTAATACCCTTCTCCAGATCTATGCCTCCTCACTATTCTATCTGGGAGTAGCTCGTGAACAGGCCATTGGTGCTCCTATGGTTGGCAGTGAGTGCTCTGGAAGCAGTGAAAGAAAGAGAATGGCAATTATATAATGTTGGAAAATTACGCACTTGGTCAAGGGTCACCCAGATAGTTCAGATGGCAGAGCACCAGTACAGTTCACCAGAGGAGCAGGGTTCAATTCCTGGTCTGGGCATGTAATTTTCCCACACATGTCGATTGATTATTTGCAATCGTGATATATATATATATATATATATATATATATATATATATATATATATATATATATATATATATATATATATATATATATATATATATATATATATATATATATATATATATATATATACATATATATATATATATATATATTGTTGTGGTTTTTAGAACCCTTCACTTTGTAAATAATAATCCCTTATAAATCATCCCCTGTAAATATCCCCTCTTCTAATGTTAAAAGAGAGCACCATAGATAGGCCACGAGCAACACGTAGGACACCATAGGATCTTCTTTAGTTATTTCCTTAGTATGTGTTTCAGGTAAGGCTCTGTTCGCAATAGTTTGAATCTACGTTGCATTAATAAAATAAGGATAGGCCCTACAGCTCCCTCAACATCAGTGTGATTGGTTTTCTAACCTGTGCGACGCCATTACGCACGCGGTCGTCTTGGGGAAGAAGGGGGAGGAGTCAGCCAAGCGCCAGGAACAAGGCGTGGCTCTGTCAACGCCTCATCAAGGGGCGGGACCGGTGAGCCCTCGCGACCAACCAAGGCCGAGGCGAGCTCACTGGTGGGCGTTTCCAAAAGGCAGGCGGCTTGATACGCGGGCGGCCAATATAAGCGCCGCCGCGGACTACTTACGAAGTCGGGTCGAGCGAGTGGAGCGAGTCGAGCGAGCGAAGTCGAGCTAAAAAGGGGAGAGAAGGCGTGCACAAGAGGGTTGTGGTGAAGGCCTTGGTTGTGTTCATGAACTTGTTGGAGGCGCGCGCCGTGAAAGAAGGGTTGGAGAGGGTTCGCTAGCACGACCATCCAGCTATTACGTACGCGAAGGATCCCAGTTTTCCCCCGCTGTATATAATTGTCCGGTCGCGTTCAACGACATGCGGAGCTGGTTGCCGGGTTTCGCCTCGAACCTGGAGTGTGGACCGGAGCGCGAGGTTGGAGCCGGACCTCAACGCCTACCATCTGCCTGGACCCTTCCCTTCCTTCCCACCATCCCTGCCATTCCATCCTTTCGTGTAAGTGTGTTTGTTCTGTCCTGGGCGTGATAATTAAGACTGTTTAAGCTTGCCCTGTGTCCTTTTATTTCCTCTCTTGTATATTCTTGCCCTTTCCTTTCCTCTTTAATCATTACTGTATAAATAAACCATATTTGTTCTTTCTTTACCCCTTGGTTTCTTCTCATCCGATCGCTTTCGTCCTGTCCCCAATTGGTATACGTGGCACGATTTGGCCAACGCTCAGGATCGGGTTAGTGTTTGCTAACGGCTCGGATTTCGGACTGCTAACCGCTCGGCAAACTCCATCTTGTCCGGGTCTGAGCAGGGAATTATATCCCTACTTTGGGGAGGGATTGGCAAAGGTATTTGGGAACCCGTTGACCAATCACCCTGGCCAATCTCAACCCTGCAAAGGAGCATGTAATTTCCAGGCCTGGGCGGATCGCCCTGTGTAAAAGACAAGGGGATTAACCCCCCCCCTCCCCCCCTTGGTAAGGGGAGCGCCGACCCCCGGATCCGCAACAATATATATACATGTCACATGTATTGCTGTTTTCACAGGAAATGCAATTTATCAAAACATTCATTATTTTATGACAATGAAGATTTTAACCATGACAATTGTCCCAGGTCTGATGGCCATAAAATCTGCCCCAGATTCAATACAAAGGTACTGTTGTTAAAGCACAGCAAAAGTCAAGCTACATCAGAGTTTGAATGTCACAAACCTCATACAACAGTGACTGAAGAGACCCATTGGGCATGTACTTGCTAATGAGAGACAGGCGACGTGGCTCCATTTGCACATCCAACAATGGAAGGACACAGGGACATTCTAGTGTTCGTAGTCTTTCAGCTTCTGCCTGTAGTTTCTTTATTTGCCTGGCCAGTAAAATGGCACACTCTATAAACACAAAGCAAGAAATGAAGTAGAATACCAACATCGGTGTTAACGTCTTGTTGGTGAACATCCTGCACAAGAGCTTCCGATCCTATGCTATGCTGACATTCATTGATGAACAAGGATAACGTTCAAAATAGCATTCGTGGATATTGCTATCAGGAAAAATATCATTTTGATCAACAAGACTTACAATTCATCGATGCTATTGCCAACTTGCAGAGTCTTCAGAGCAATATTCCCCAAATAAGGATGCCGAGCTTTATACGTGACCCAGGACCCAGATTTTACAAGTTGTAACTCTTCCAGAGGATATCCATCCAACAACATGCCTGAAGCTGAGGGCTGCATGATGCCGTCCACATGTGGGGCGGCAGATTTGAATGTTAGTAGAGTGGGCTGCATGACAGATGGTGAGTTGTCAGACCACACCAACCAAATCACTGACCCTGCAACAAACAAACCAGATTGCTCCATTTATTCAACCCTTACTCGTAATAATAAATGCCAAGTAATCTTAAAAGGGATTGAAATCAGAAGATCGTATGTATGTACAAACAATGCAATGCAAAACCAAGGTGGTTTCTAAGTGAGAAGTCATTTTTTTTCTTAAACTGTCTAATATGATTCATGCAAGACATAAACACCAAGAAAGGGCAATCAGATTGCAGACCCTTGCCAAGATGTGTTTTTAGTGGTTTGGAAGGCTTTTGTGTTAAAACAAATATGGTGGCCGAACCACATGACCGATGATGTCATCATTCATTTTTTTTTCTCCACCAATTTATCCCAAGATGACGCTCAAGAAATTTCATCTTGATAGGATAAAGTTTTGTACTTGTCGAATTATGACGTCATAATGGAGGTACCTATGACATCATTATTAACGTGTTATTCCACATGGAGAGTTCTTTATAATGAGCCATGTCTCAATTTTTTCTACTAGGGCATTGCCCGTACGTGGGTGCCCGTTCCTTGCCAAAAAAAAAAAAAAACGCTACCCGTACGCTCTACCCCGCCCGTACGCCCGTAAACAAAAAAAACAACGCTCTTCGCTTCCGCCCTTCGCTCTGACTGAATTGGGAGAAATAATGCGCATAAGAAATCGAATTACGTACCGTAATGGCGGTCAGCTCGTAACGCGCTCAGCTCCGCTCGTCTCACATCGGCCACGCCTACGCAACAAAGCGTTCTGTGATTGGCTGCCGGAAGTGAAGTCGTCACTGTCCGGAAGTTCGCAAATCGCAGTTACGATGAATCGTTTTAATTTAATCGCAGTTTGAATTCGTTTTAAAACATAGTTTAACGGCAACATAGTTTTCCAACGTGAAATAAATGAATACGCTGTCAAATGTGCCGTCCGAGGCAGAGTCTGATCGCCACGTTCGGCACACGTGATAGCTCGCTGCTCTCTGATTGGTTGAAGCGTTTTTTGGACATAGCTCGGTAAGTACTTGTCCGATTAATTTCAAACCTTGAAAAGGCACATCCTCGGGTCCCCAGCAATATACCTGGCAAGTTTCAAGTATATCGGACCCGTGGTTGTCGAGAAACAGCGGTCACAGACACACAGACACACAGACACACAGACACACAGACACACAGAGATTGCTGGAATTATAGATAGATGCAGCGCTTTCAGAGATATAGAGGTGCAAATTTTTTCGGTTTTTACAAGATGGCGTCCATACCACGTGACCGATTACATCATAATTAACACTAACAATTCTACAGGAGGAGGTGCACATACCTCCTCCCAAATTATCTATCTATATAAAAAAAATTTTACGTTATCCTCCCAAATTGTGGAAGTAATGATGAATAATAACAAAACCTAAACCATAACTTTTTGAGATATCCTGCTATATATGCTGGCTTTAGCCCGATCTCTAAATGGCGAAGAATCACTAGAAAAAAAAAAAAATTCTCATATCCGAATCCATATTCATGGATTAGAAGCCTGGTGTTGGTTTAGCGGTCAGGGTGCAGTCTTGGGATCCTAGGATCCTGGGTTCGAATCCCAGTTGGTAACTAAATTAACACCAGGGGGGTTGACAGCCTGTCATCCTTCCGAGGTCGGCAAATTGAGTACCAGCTCACTGGTAATTGTGTCGCAATGGTAATTATGTAATGGTAATTCGTAATGGTAACTGGTAATTCACTGGTAATTGTTCACAGTGTCGCAAGAGGTGACTAAAAAGGGTTGGGGGCAGGAAGGGCATCCGGCCATAAAACATCAATTTTAAAAAGGGCCCAAAAAAGGCCAACCCCTGCTCTGCGGGGAAAAATGGCCTCCAAAGGCGGTTCTTTCTTTTTCTATCCAAATCCATATTCAGATCTTCACCAAAATCGAATCGATTAGTCCTTGTCACACACACAACCTGTCTACCACTTTTTGAGATATCCAGCTATGTATAGTTTTTGGCCCTATCTCCAAATGGTGAAGAAGCACTTTAAAAATTATACTAGCCGGCTTCGAATCCGGATCTTCACCAAAATCTAATAATTTCATCCTTGTCACATAAGCTACCTCTCTGCCAAATTTCGTCCGAAGCCGTCCACAACTTTTTGAGATATTTTGTTCACAAAGAAACAGACAGACAGGGGTGAAAACATAACCTCCATCCACCTTTGGTGGCGGAGGTAACTACAACGGCACTCGGTTTAGAGCATACCTCTACCAGGCTGAACAGTTTACCTTTTGTACCCACTGATAGGTCAGATCTGGATCCGGATCTGAACCAAAATGTAATCGACTTGTTCTTGTCATCTACCCAACTCATCCACCAGGTTTCGTCGTAAGTCGTCCACAACGTTTTGAAATATCATGCTACCTATCGTCGACTATCTCTCAATGGTGAATAATCACTTTTAAACTCTCAGATTCAGATCCAGATCTAAACCAAAATCTAATGATTTCATCCATGTTACATGCCCAACCTCTCCACCAAATTTCGTCCAAATCCGACCACAACGTTTTGAAGTCATACGTCATTTCATACATACGTCACAACGCAATCATACGTCATTTCATACATATGTCACAACGCAATCATACGTCATTTCATACATACGTCACAACGCAATCATACATCATTTCATACATACGTCACAACGCAATCATACGTCATTTCATACATATGTCACAACGCAATCATACGTCATTTCATACATACATCATTTCATACATACGTCACAACGCAATCATACGTCATTTCCTACATACATCACAACGCAATCATACGTCATTTCCTACATACATCACAACGCAATCATACGTCAATTCAAACATACGTCACAACGCAATCATACGTCATTTCATACATACGTCATTCGGAAGTTGCGGTACTGCATTGGAATTTGGCCGTGGTGCCTGAGTTAGCACAGGTTAAACTTCCTAGATTTCCAATGTTCATCGGGTTGTGTTTTTCAGGCCTGAACCAATCACAGACCTCACCCTTCAGGTGAAACATCCTGAAGGTAGAGAGAGAGCAATGTCATAATCCGCATTAACCGCAACAGTTCAGGTACAGCTCACTGAACAGGTTTTTCAGTTGAAATACCAAAAGGTGAGCTTTGATGACATTCCAGATATTACGTGTCTCTGAAAAGTCCTTTACAGGGATGAACTTCTCACGAATTAAGCAGGTGTTGGATTGCTCGACTCAGAGAACCAGCAACGTTGTTTACATTGCAGCAAATACTCAGGATCGCAGGTATAAATTGATTTAATGCAGCCTGACAGCTCCTACCTTAAAAACAAGCTTCGGACTCAAACACCAGACAGAAAGCAGGTGAAGCCGTCGACCTTACACAAAGCAAACAGGCGAAGCCGTCCACCTAACATGAAGCAAATAGGTGAAGCCGTCGGCCTAACATTAAACTAGAGCTTCCAGGCAAGCAGAACTCAACTGAACTGACTGGACAACTTTAAAGTAGGTCAGTTGTCTGTACTAGATTTGACTTAAGATATCAACCTACCTTGTGTGGTAAGAGTCTCACACACCAAGTTTGATCAAAATCCATAAATATTTGTGGACGTTAAAGTCTTAACGTCGTTTCGGAGCTGAAAACAATATGGCGGCCATTTTGTGACGGATCGGGTTGGAATGCAATAGCAACCTACCTTGTGTGGTAATGGTTAAACATTCTAAGTTTGATCAAAATCTGTTAATATTTGTGGACGCTAGAGTGTTAACGTCGTTTTCATGACCAAAAACAAAATGGTCGCCTAAGTCCGCCATTTTTCAACGGATCGGGCTGAAATGTAATACCATCCTGGTCCTTGGGGTAAAGATGCTGCATGTCAAGTTTGATCAGAATCGGTTGATATTTGTGGACGCTGGAGTGTTAACGTCGAAAAGTTCACGGATGACAGACGATGACGACAGACGCCGGAGGGTTCAGTATGTGATGAACTCAACTGGACGGTAGTCCAGTTGAGTTAACAAACAGGTGAAGCGGTCGACCTTACATTAAGCCAGTGGTTTTTAACCTTTTTAAAGGCGCCGAACCCTAACGAAACCCACCGAACACTCGCGAAACCCTTCAAATTTGACAAAAAAATTAAGAAGAATTGCATCTTAATGCGTTTTCTGTTCTTCTTTTCGGGAGGCGATCTGGGAAATGCGTGGTTTTGTTTTGGCAAGGGCATCCCTCAAATCATTTTCGCATGCAAGCCTGCTCCTTTTCTTTGTTTTATTGTCCACCAGTTTCGAAAACGCATGCTCGCAGAGATACGTTGTAACGAATGGCATGAGGATCTCAAGGGCAATTTTAGCGATGTGAGGATACCCTTCCATTTGGCGGCACCAAAACGTTGAGAGCGTTGTTGTGCCGAAGAGTTGTTGTTGAGTCTGGCTCTGCTGAAGTTCAATGAGGTCGTCGAGGTATTGGTCGTTGACATCTGCCGTTGCAACATCGAGAGTAAACGGCTGCCGCACCCATGCTGGCTATTCCTCTTGGTCGGGGAAGTAGCCATCGAATGACTTTCCCAGCTCATCCAAGTGCGTGGCAATCGCTTGCTTCAGCTCCCCCGGTACAGCAGTGCCTCCAACTTCAGACTCATCTTCGATCCCGCTCACGCACTCGTCCAGTAGCGAAAAGTTCGCGAAGTTATCATTCTCTGTTCGCCGCCTCCACAACGGTAACTTCTTTCGGAAAGCGCTCAGCTTTTCCTCAGATTCGATGACAATCACTCCCACCGCCCTGCATCTGGCAATTGAGATGATCGAGTGCGTCGAAGATGTCAGCCAAGTACGCCAAGGCGAGGATGAACTCTGACTCTTGGAAGTGCATTGCATGGCAATGCTGGTGTTCTCGCAAAAACAGGACTAATTCTACATGCAAGGCAAAAACACGGCTCACTACCTTCCCTCGTGATAACCATCGAACGTTATAGTGGTAGAGAAGGACTTCAAATTCAGAGTCGATTTCATTGCACAGCTCTTTGAAGATGCGATAATTCAGAGCACGGCTTCGCACGTAATTCACAGTTTCAACCACGATTTTCAGAACATTGGCCAGTTTTGGAGGCAGGGTTTTTGATGCCAGCGCGTGTCTGTGCAGGACGCAGTGCGTGACGATGATGTGTGGTGCATCGGCCTTCACCAGCGCTCTAAAATCAGAGTTGCATCCCAGCATGGCTGGAGCTCAGTCCGAGCAAACTGCAGACACCATGTTCCACGAGAGGCCGTTGCTTCTGAAGAAGTTGTCCACAAGCTTCTTCACATCAGCTGCCTTCGTCGTTATTGTGAGAAGTGTTACGGATTCGGCCCTAATGATTGTTGTTATGATTATTGTTGTTGGTTCGAAGTATTCTGGTGATTGTGGTTGAAGGGAAAGGGTTATTATAGTTAAAAGATTTTAAAACGCTCCTGGTTAAATGTGGCCGGAAATCCGGATCGTGACCGGAAGAGGTGGAGCGAAGAAAAAAGAGGCGGGGGGAGATCGAAAAGAGACGTGGTTGTGTAAGCTCCGGACCGAGCGTTCGACGTACAGTGCGAGTGAACTTTGCGTCCTTGAAGGGAAGTTCGGGCGATAAGAAATATCGCCGGAGTGCATGGAGCCTGTGTCGTCGGGTATTCTCATTGAGGTTCCGGAGGATCCGGGCCTCAAAGCCCAGGTTGGAGTGAAAGCCGTCCATCTTCGCCACGCGAGCAACCTGCAGTGAACAGGTTTTTGTCGTGTCAGCTGGGCATTATTCCCCGGTGGTATGCCGGGGACGGCTGTGCCAGAAAGGGGCACGTGAGAATTATACGGAGGCTCGCGGATTGAACCGCAACGTGTACGTCGGAGCGCGTCTTTGTGAGGTTCCTTTCCACCGCTGTGTTGCTGGGTGCTGAACAACGTGACCTCGGGGTCGTCTCGCTCGCCTACGCCTCAATTGACCATCGGGCCTTGACTCCCCGATCGTGGGAGCGCACAGAGACATTGGGACTTCGCCTTGGAGGGGTGCAGAGACATTGGGGAGGTGCCGTGAGTGTGGGGTTAAGGGGCTTGACAAGGATCATCATAAGATTTGAAAGTAGGGGTGATTGCCCCATTGTTGAATGGCTCCTTGTGTGTGATTTTTAATATATTATTGTTTGTTTATAACCTGGTGTGGTTGCATTATTGATTTGACTGTTTCATTTGCTGGTTCCATTGAGGGTTTCATTATTTGCTGGATTTCAACCAAGGATAACACATCTTTCTGCCGGGGACCCTCTCGGGGTTCGCAGGTCCACCGAGACCAGAGGTAAGGGGGGGATCCCGTAACAAGAAGCTTGCAGAACAGAAAGTCTTCCTTGATCTCGTCTCCTTTGACATAACGCACAAATAAGATGAGCTGGCTCAAATTCGAAACATCGGTGGTCTCGTCGAGTTGAAGGCTGTATTTCGTCGGGCTCCCGACTAAATCTGCAACTACTTGGGCGAGGATGTCGTTGCTCAGGTCGTCGATTCTGCATCTGATGGTGTCATTTGAGAGTGGAACGACAGACAACTTGTTTTCAGTAGCTTTTCCCAGCATGATGTTGGCCATCTTCAACGCGGCCGGTTTGATGAGTGTCCCGCCAACGGTGTGCGGTTTGCCCTGCTTTGCGATCAGATACGGAACTTCATATGACGCGGTGAGAATCGGTTTGTCAATTGGAACGAAGCCGAGAGTGGGCAAGGTAGCACTTGCGTCGAATCGGACTCTTCAATTTGAATTCATCCAGCGTTGCGTCTTTGTACTGCCCCTCGCCGTGCAGTTTTTTGAAGCGTTCCCGTAGTTTTGCTGGTGCTAGGCTGGAGTTGCTCAACCTGACATTGCAAAACATGTATTGAGGACGCTGACTTCCGTCCCGTTCCGTCAAACATGTGAACCCGTACCGCACGTAATCCTCCGACCACTTCCTTTTTTTGCTCGACATACTGCAAAAAAAAAAGAAAAAAAAAAAGTAACAAACTGATCTTAATCGAGTTCGGGCAAACAATTAAATGACAAAAATTAAAAAAGGAACATGCTTAAATATAATCAGTACCCCTCTGAAAACTGAGAAATTTTAACGAAGAAAACATAACTTATAGTTACGATCAGGGCCAGCGACAGACTATTTTGCGCCCCAGGCAAGGCCAGCTACTTGCACCCCCCCCCCCCAAAAATTTTTTTTGCCAACTTCGATTATTAAAAACAGATGTTTTGTAGAAAAAATAAAAAGCAGAAAACTTGAAACTGCTAAATTTATTTTAAATTGCAAGAATAAGTACCGTAAGATGCCAACAGCACCAATATTAAAGGCGCAATATCCATTAATATGGCAGTTGCCCTGTTACCCCACGCTTTGGGGCAAATGGGCTTTCACTTAAAAAATATGACACTACATGTGGTTTGCAATGCAAAATAAAGAAAGTGGTCCCTTTATGAGTGTGTAAATGAAAATTACAGATAAACAAAACAGTTTTTGGTTTGAGCAATAAGTTTTAGATATGCAAAATCAAAATTTTAAATAATCAATCTTTGATTATCTTTCGCAAATACAAAATAAAATCTTTTGGCACACAAATCATTTTGAACTAAAGGGCACTCGGTATAATGCATACTTCAGCCATTGGCAACACAACATTCAAACCTTTTACTTCACACACCTTTAAGTATATATACCATTTAAGGATACTTGGCGTAACCAACCCGTCATGTTACCACAATATTTCGCTTAGTCAGACAGAGAAACAAACAAAAAAACCAGAAAAACAGAGTTTAAAATGTCTCATAAAAGTTTCAATTTCAGACACATCAACATCTCACTTTGCGTGCCTTTTCCTTTGCAAATTTTGTCACAAATGCAACCAGATCAAGTGCTGATGCCTGGGCATGTTCAATTGATATAGTTGCCAAGCCAACTAGTCTCTTTTCCAAAATTGTAGAGCGTATTGTTACGGTCCGCGGATAAGGATGTTGTTTGCCGAGCGGAGGCACCGCGGCCGAACAGTTTTCCCCGACTAAACCCGATTCCCGAACGTTGGCCGGATCGCGCCACAGATATTCAATTTGGAAACCTCTAAAGCGACCGAATGTAAAGAGGAAGAAGAAGACATACAGAAGAGTAACGGGATTTATTATTTACACACACAAGCAAAAGGAGCAGTCAAAGTTATATACAGGGAACATGGAAAAAGCAGGTGACAGTGAAAATACTAGCTTATACAAACTTAATTAAATACCCAGGACAGAACAAACAGAACAAACTCACGTACACAGGAAGGATGGAATGGCAGGAATGAATGCTGGAAGGAGGAATGGGAAGGTTCAGCTGGGGCAGATGGTTCGGGTTTGATCCCGCACGGGACGTCGGTTGGACCTCGATGGCCACCGATGCCACCGCTATCTGGTTCCCGCGGGGTAACGGGTTGAAGCTGCCTGGTGGAGTCAACGCTGCTTGTGGAGCCAAAGCTGCTTCTCTGGCTCACCTCAGGACGCATCTGCCGTCTCTGGCGCAACTGCTTGTAATTGACCTTGAACCTTCTCTCTCTTCAAAGCTCATCTGGATCTTCTCACGCAGTACCTTGCGCGCGCGCTTTTATAACGCCTCCAGCGATCAAGCCGCCGGCCTTCAGGACACGCCCATTGGTGTGCTCACCTCGGCCCTGGTTGGTCGCGCGACCCTCTGGCTCCGCCCTTGATGACGACGGGCGGGCACACCTTGCTTCCCCGACCCGAGCACATGTTCAATGGTGGTTTTGGAGGGGATGTAATATTGGCAATCGAGGCTTGGCCATGACGAAAGGGGAAATGGAGGTTTTTGGGAATGGGAATGAAGAATGAAGGGAATCTATCTTATTTCACTTGGTGCAATGGAGTGTCATTTTAATGGAAGACAACGCCTTAACCTAATACACAGAATAAGGAAATAAACTACTGAACAGGGATATTATAGTGTCCTTCAATGTGTGCTTTATGGAATTAACTACCAGAACGCCCTTTGACCTTTATACACACTGGAGCAAGGAGGGCTCAGACTAAAACAATAATTCACAACCATTTACTATACAATACAACACAATCAAAAAAATACAATCCTCATATCCGCAACAGTATGTAAGTTTTTATAACTTTGAGCTTTGAGAAACTACGTTCACCACTTGCCACTGATACTGGAAGTGTGAGAAGGATCCTTAAAGCAACGGAAACATTAGGCACATTATCCAGGAGTTTTTGTTGTAGTATGAAGAGAACTACTTCTTGTGGCAGCATAGACTTTGGAAGTCTTCGAGCTATTGCTACAAGTTCAGTAATGCGCCCCTCTGATGTCTGCACCCCATGCGGCTGCGTAGTTGGCCTAATGGTAGCGCCGGCCCTGGTTCGGGTGACGGGATTTATTATCTACTCAACTCTATGTCACCTCAAATCCCATTGTAATATTACATAGAAAACTGCGAATTGTTAGTTTTGAATTGCGACCAACGGAGTTATATCACCTCCACCTAATTTTCTGAGTAATTCAATCATATTTTATAATCACCATCCACTTTTGACTTTAATATAACTCTGAACCCGCCCTGCATATCCACAAACATTTCCAACTTACTTTTCAATTAATCAGTAACTCCTTAGCCTGGTGTTGGCTTAGCGGTTAGGGTGCCGGCTTGGGATCCCAGGATCCTGGGTTCGAATCCCGGTCGATCGCTGAATTAACACCAGGGGGGTTGACTCAGCCTGTCATCCTTCCGAGGTCGGCAAATTGAGTACCAGCTTGCTGGGATGAATGATCCCGGTGTACCCCGGTTTAGAATAGGTACACCGTATCCCTGCGCATCGTAAGAGGCGACCAAGGGTTGGCGTCAGGAAGGGCATCCGGCCATAAAAACATTGCCTCAAACAGGGTACCATGATTGTCATGGGGCCTGCAAGGCTAATCCCTGCTCCAGCGGGGAAAATGGCCTTAAAACGATCATTCATTCATTCATTCATTCATTCAGTAACTCCAAAGTAAGGCGCGACCAATGACGCACGGCACACAGCAAGCTAATCGAGGCTATTCACTGGAATTTCCGAACACCTGCAAAATCCAGTAAGTAAGTAAGTAAGCAAGTAAGCACCATCAACAGAATAATTAGCTCATTGATTCAACTTACTACAGTCAGTGTGAAACAACTTCTCTTAAACACAGACCAGAGAAACCATGAATGGGATGGGAATACAATTACAAATAACATTTCCATTCGTTCGTAACATACATAGCAAAATAATAATAATATTAATAAGGCCAAGTAAAAAAAAAAAAATGTTTCTCGTCTGGAATTTTTTTTTAAAAGGAGGAGGGAGGCCCTTACTATTTACTATTTTCTTTTTTTTTGCTATTTTTTTTCCAAGATGGCTGCCATGATTTGAATGACCACTGTGGCTGACTTAAAGACTATAGTTTGTCCAATGTAATGTGAAACATGCCAATGTTGATTGTTACCGAAAGGCCTGCAATTTCATTTCCAAATTAGCAAATAAATATATTGTTACAGACGCGGTTGTGGATGTTGGTTTACCGAGCGGTTTGGTATGACCGCGTCTGCACAGTTTACCCGATTATACTCGAATGTTGGCCGAGTCGCGCTACGCTAAATCAATTGAGGAAAGGACACAACGGCTGGGTTAAATGACACGACACCAGGGGTACAGTTCTCAAGACCTCCGGAGGAGGTTATAATATTTCGGAACGTTGAGATTACAAGGACAAGAGGGACAGCATAGGAAGGTAGGCACTTAATCACGGTCTTATAGTTATAGTAACCCCGACAGACCACAGATAAACAGGACAAGACTGACTCACACCGGGATTGATGGCAAGGAAGGGCAGGTAGTCGGTGGACAGCACAAGGTGCACTCTTGGCTCAGGGACAGGATAGCGCGGCCCAAAAGATGCAGGGAGGTCTCTCAGCGCTCGGAGGTGGCGTCTGGTTCTCTTCACTTCAAGCTCGGGGCGCATCTGACGTCACGTCCGGTAAGTCGCTGCGTATATCCGGGGGGGAGTGACACGCCCTCGGCTCGTTAGCTCCGCCCCAGATGGAATCGGCCCGCCGCTTCTTATTGGGTGCTGGGGGTTACCGGGCTACGCCCTTGACGAGGGGCCGACAGTCAGCCCCTTCGTGGTAACCCCGCCGGAGCACATGGGCAATGGCGGCTAACCAAGCCGGAGTGAGGACGCACACTCCCCCGCGCGCCGTTGTTGTAGTTGTTGTTGTTGTTGTGGTTTCATGAGGAAGATGGGAGGAGGTATGGGGAGGTCCTAAACTCACTACTGGTGCCATACAATCACATTCTGGTGCAACGAAGAGTCAGAATTAATGGAAACGAGTCCTTAACTGACATAGACTAAGAATAACTAGCAAGATGTCCGAAAGTTGTCTACGTGAGATGCGGTGGACCTGGGCACGACATTTAATGGGGGAAAAAGGGGAAGGTCGGTTCTACAGAGTGTTGTTTACAGACAATGGGACTAGGGAATGGGGGATTGGGGATAGTTGGGGAGTATTGGGGAAATAGGGGAATATTTACAAGCGGATATGGAGGCCAAATCCCATATCCGCAACATTGCACCCTTCTCTACCCTCGGGGCGTCCCAACCCGATAAATTTTTACCTATTTTAGTGTAGCACTCAGATGTAGTTCCCTCTACTATTAACTCTACCCTGAGTGCGACAGTTTTACAGATATTCACAAATGAGTAAATATGTCCCCCTGCGACGTTGCACCCTTCTCCTCACAGAAACACACCCACAGGATAACCGAATCGCGGAAAGAATTCGCAAACTAAACATACAGCCGGTAGGGAGCATTATTTACAAGACTACGCTGATATTTACACTACGATCCAGGACCTGTTTTTGGAGGAACACATGCAGATGTTATGCATAGAGAGAGCACGAATGCCAGCATCGATACACCAACCCACGAGTGCTCTGTGGCCTTACGGCCTTTAATAATGTGCAGAGCACCCCATCCAAGCACCAAAAGCACCACCCCATAACACAGTCAGCACCATCCGGTGCACCAATAAAGTGTTCAACAATCACCGGTGGTGTCGCAGCCGGCCGATGTTCTGCCGCTGGTCTTGCCTTCATGTGGTGCACTTGGCCTTCTTGCTTCTTTCAAAAATAAAGAAAGGCGCCAACCGCGTCCATTTCTTTATTGTGGCCGTCAGGGGGCCAACTATTAGTGGTTCACCTGTATGGCATAGGTGCCACGTTGACCCATAGGTCCATCCACGGGTGGTGCTTGGCCGCAAAAGAACTGCGGTCCATTGTGGGTGGCCACCAAAATTGCGGTCCATATGGTGTATCGATCCCGGCAGCAAGCAGCGAAAGTGCAGGCCCACAACTGCGGAGCCAGCACCTCTCTCTCCTCTCTCTCTGCCCCAAAGCCAGACCCTCGGAGGTGGGAGACAAAAGAAGTAGACAAGTGAGTAAGGTGGTAAGGGCGCAAAAGTGCACGCAATGTAAGGTAATGCACACTGGGGGCACATGGGAACCAGGTGAGACAGGTACGTTCCTACCGTACGCCCCCCCCCCCCCCACCAGGTAACCTACATGGCCCCTCCCTTACCCCTTACTGTATCCACAAAACACAACACTACCCATAAACATCTACTTTACAAATCAACAAACGTCCCTACTGTCTTCCCCGTTCCTCCCATAAACCAAATTCGTCTTCTCTCCCTCCTAACCAATCAAATTTGCCATTTTCAACTCTCATCAAAATTTGCCATCTCCAACTCAACATCATAATTTGCCATCACCAATTCATCATCAGTCCCTCCTAGGGAGGGAGAGATGGAATCACCCCAATGTCTCATCCACGTCGTGATGCGTCTCACAAATCCAACAGCAATCCTTACTTCCTGCAACACAAAACAAAGAAAACACAGGTGTGGAGTCATCATCATCACCACAGGTAAGTGGCTGCGTATGGTGCGACAGGTTCATCAATCCTAACTATTTCCTAAATGACTTTAACAACTTTACATTACCCGGGGTCTTTCTCCTGCCAAACCATTGGCCCTCTTACACTATGGGTTCTAAAAACCAATTCCCATTGACCAAACTGTGGTGCTTTTCAATTTGGGGTCTCACTCCCCCGATTCATCTCCCGGTGCCCTCGCACAATTTCTGGACTGTGGCGTGTACCTCTCCCAGCGGGTCTACCCACCTGCACACCTCCACCACTGCAGTTGCCTCCGAGCTCACCTGCTCCTCACCCTATCCTAACTACCTGGGGAAGGCCCTCTGGCGCTCTCCCCACTCGGTGCCCTCTCTGGCACTGGGCTACCCGGGTCCGTCCTCCGGATCCTCGGGCCCCATCCACAACTACCGGCTCCCAGAGCCCACCTGCGGCCTCACCTGGCCGACATCCTCACAGTGGTGGAGTGCCCAACCAACTACACACACTAACAGGCTACACGCCCAGCCATTTCCACAACACTAATGCACCCATCCACAATACCATTCTGCAACCGCACCACAAATGCCAATATCCAACCACAATTTACCTATACCCTCTACCTAACACTTACACTACCCGCCCCGGGTACTCGTGAAAGGGGTCCACTCTTCCCCCATCCACACCTTCGCACCATGCACACCACTCCGTACCACTTACTCCAACTCTCTCCACACACCTGTACTTGCACACCTGTGCTCTCACTCTTGGTGCCGCCTGCACCCTTCTCTCCCCAAGCGCATTCGCGCTGATCCACACACTCACTACTCACACACTGCTCCACACACCTGTCCAGCTCTCACACAGCATCATCTCATCTAACTACTCCCCTCTGAAACTTGCGCTTCCCAGTCGTCCCTTTAAACTATTGCGCTCCCACGTCATTATCATCCACACTAATCTACCTGCGTCCCCACTACAGGTATTAGTCCCTAACTAAACTTAACGTTACCTAATGTCATCTTCGCTAGATCCCTATCAATATCCTAACCCACCTGGGCTAGTTTTCACTGCCATACACCCCATAAACTATAGCGCATTTGCCCCACAAATGGGAAGGGTGGCAGGGATGCCACTCTTACCCACCGGGCCCATCGCTCACTACCAATTTTGCACATCAAATTTCAACCAATCAAAAATTTGCCAATCACTGCCCATCATCTGCCAATCCTTTGCCAATCATCAAATTTTGTTTTTCTCTAATTTCGGGGCCAAAACACTAACCTCATCACACAGTCTACTCACTAATGCCTCTCGGTGCGCCAATTCCTGTCCAAAGCCCGGCTTCGTAAAGCCGAGCAATGAATGCGGGTTGTTTGGTGCCAGCGGCTGGATACGTCCCGCATTCGGTGCAGGGAAGGAGGTTTACCCGGGCCGAGATCCCACGCACCATCTCGGCACGGAGCCATCCCATGGCCCGATCTCGACCTGCCGGAATGCCTCAACAACAAGTGGTCGCCATGACGACCCTTCCTATCCAGCCGCCCGCTCCGCCTAGTGGAGCACAGACGCGGCCGTTCCAAGCGAGGCACAGCGTGGATCGCGTACGGCGGTTCTTTCGAAACCGCCGTGGTTCGGATCCCCGCTGGTCCTCGCGGCACGCGAAGCCCGGCCCGCACCGAGGGCCCGATTCGGCTAAAAGTCGCTCTAACCGCTAACCCGTTTAACGTCGATGCTTCACCTGCATGCTTACACCCCGCAGCCCGTTCCTTGCTCACACATCCAGCCGTGCCCATGCTCCTCGTACCTTTCCTTACACACCCAGGTACCCTCATTCCACTCACAGCCTTGGTCACACACCTGACCACCAAACACTTTGGCACACATTCGTTGGTCGCACACCTCACCAACACACCTCTTCGCACCCCCTCCTCGGTCACCTCCTCTGTGACAATCACAGGTGTGCTCTCATTCGCACACCCAACCACGTGCCTCACTACCAATTCCAGCGTGCATTCCCACTCACGCTCTACCATTCCAGGTGTGCTTCCTTTCTCACCTGTCACAACCAACTCACGCTCCGTGTCACTCTTACTACTCTCACCACCACTCTTGACAACGCACTCGCCCTTACTCATGCACCCGTCCGTTACACACCTCTCTCGCGCACACTCTCCCGTCACACCCTCTGTAACACTTACCACACCGCGCTTCCATGTGCTCCCTCGCACACGCGCTACGACCGACTCACTCTCGCCAGCACCCTCACTCCTTGGCACGCGCTTTTTCCTCACACACCCCAGAGTCGGACTTTCTCGCACACCTCCTCTTTCGCACACCAGACCTGTCGCACACTTCACCAACGGCCTCTCACGAACACCCGTGTCCATCTCGACCCCCAAGCTTATTAAATCACCTGGCGCATCATACGCACGACCATATTGGTCACCACTTACACCGGGTCCTCTTCCTCTTCGCTTCTCCTCCATCACCTGCGAATCCCTCATCCGGTTAATGAGCACATCATCACGATCCGAACACAGACTTTGGACCAATTATTTTACCTCCTCTTTTATCTCTTTCTTATCCTCTCTCCGTCGCTTCTTAATTTCGCTCACCCCTTCTTCCACTTCTTCTAATTTCTGCTTCACCTCCTTCATCTCCTCGTGCGCCCCTTTAAGTTCTTCCTTTAACTCCACTTTATTTTTTTCTATGTGCTCCCGCACCTCCCGCTCTTTAACCTCCATCACCTCTACCACCTTGTTCATTTTCCTCGTCAAGTCCTCATGTACCGTCTGACACTCTTTTTTAATTACCCCTACGTCCTTTTTCATCTCCTTCTGTGTCGATTTTAAACCCTCTATTACCGCTGTGTTCTTCTTTACCTGGTCCCCCAACTCCTTTTGTCCCACTGTCAGTTGTTCTACTCCCAGCGTCAACTCCTCTATACCCCCTTGCAATTTTACAGTCCCCTTTCTCACCTCCTTCTCTATGCGCTCCTTACAGTGCCTCACCTCCTCGCGCACTCCTCCGACCTCCTCACTCACACCTCTTCTGATCTCCTCTCCCATCACTTGCATCTCCTGCCCAGATGCCACCCTCATCTGCTCCATTTCCTCCCTGTGAGCATCCAGTTTGGTTTCTACCCCCATTCTGACCCCCTCTATCTGCTGCCCCATTTGTTTAACTTCCCTTTCCGCTTGGTCCCTCATGTCCCTCAATTTGCCTTCCATCCTGTTTTCTAACCCCTCTAACCCCTTTTGCATCCCTTCCATTTGATTCTCTTGAGCGGCCATTCTGTTTTCTACCCCCATTAACCCCTCCTGTATTTCCCCTAATCTATTGTCTAATTTCCCAAATTTCTTGTCTAATCCCTTAAAATTATTGTCTAACCCCTCACCGGTACCCCTCGCTTCGTCCCTCATTACCCCCATTTGGTTTCCCATTACCCCCATTTGGTTTCCCAACCGCTCACTATCAGCCCTCATTCCCACAATTTGGTCTCCCATTCGTTCCATAAGGGACCTCATTTGCAGGAGGAAAAGGTTCGAATCCACCAGCGGCGCTACCACGGTCGCGGGCGTGGTCGCCGTGGCCATGTGCGAGGCGCCATTTTGTGCGTCTGCTACCTCGTGCGCGACGACGCTATTTTGCGAATCTGCTACCCTCACTGCTTCGCTCTCCTCTTGTCCCTCATTTTGGTCCTGGATCGACCCTGCCTCACTCCCTACTACCGGAACCCAGCCGTCTTGGTCTGCCATAGCGCGACTTTCAAAATTCGGGTTTTTAAATTTTTTTTGGTAAAACACAATTAAATTTCGCTGTTATAATTTTGAGCGCGTGAAACGCGCTCCGGATCGAATCCCACTTCCCGACACCAAAATGTTACCCTAATGGTACAATTGGTGTTCCAAAATTTGGGCCTAACTGAATTTAGTCCCAGGTCCGAATCCAACTCCTCGACACCAAATGTTACAGACGCGGTTGTGGATGTTGGTTTACCGAGCGGTTTGGTATGACCGCGTCTGCACAGTTTACCCGATTATACTCGAATGTTGGCCGAGTCGCGCTACGCTAAATCAATTGAGGAAAGGACACAACGGCTGGGTTAAATGACACGACACCAGGGGTACAGTTCTCAAGACCTCCGGAGGAGGTTATACTATTTCGGAACGTTGAGATTACAAGGACAAGAGGGACAGCATAGGAAGGTAGGCACTTAATCATGGTCTTATAGTTATAGTAACCCCGACAGACCACAGATAAACAGGACAAGACTGACTCACACCGGGATTGATGGCAAGGAAGGGCAGGTAGTCGGTGGACAGCACAAGGTGCACTCTTGACTCAGGGACAGGATAGCGCGGCCCAAAAGATGCAGGGAGGTCTCTCAGCGCTCGGAGGTGGCGTCTGGTTCTCTTCACTTCAAGCTCGGGGCGCATCTGACGTCACGTCCGGTAAGTCGCTGCGTATATCCGGCGGGGAGTGACACGCCCTCGGCTCGTTAGCTCCGCCCCAGATGGAATCGGCCCGCCGCTTCTTATTGGGTGCTGGGGGTTACCGGGCTCCGCCCTTGACGAGGGGCCGACAGTCAGCCCCTTTGTGGTAACCCCGCCGGAGCACATGGGCAATGGCGGCTAACCAAGCCGGAGTGAGGACGCACACTCCCCCGCGCGCTGTTGTTGTAGTTGTTGTTGTTGTTGTTGTGGTTTCATGAGGAAGATGGGAGGAGGTATGGGGAGGTCCTAAACTCACTACTGGTGCCATACAATCACATTCTGGTGCAACGAAGAGTCAGAATTAATGGAAACGAGTCCTTAACTGACATAGACTAAGAATAACTAGCAAGATGTCCGAAAGTTGTCTACGTGAGATGCGGTGGACCTGGGCACGACATTTAATGGGGGAAAAAGGGGAAGGTCGGTTCTACAGAGTGTTGTTTACAGACAATGGGACTAGGGAATGGGGGATTGGGGATAGTTGGGGAGTATTGGGGAAATAGGGGAATATTTACAAGCGGATATGGAGGCCAAATCCCATATCCGCAACAATATGTTTTAACTGAAATGGCATATGAATAGAATCAATCAATGGAACATGTCATGTGTTACACCGGACAAACTATATTTGAATAAAACAAAAAAGAAACAATGACAATGTTTAAATTTGGTATGTGTCCTTGTCTATATTATAATAGCCGTAGATGATTCTGTCTGTCTGTCTATCTGTTGGGTGTCTGTCCGGGGTGTGGCTTACTCGGTTTGCAGAGTAGCTCCACCCATAGCTCCACCCATTCTGGGAGTGGCTATAAACAAATATCCACCATTTTATTAACTCGCATAGCTTTGAGTCCTGTTTTGTAGGCCCGTGGTGTCTTGCTCTCCCCCAGTTTTATTTCAAATCAAATTCGATAAATCATTTCATTTTTCACAGTCGCTAACATAGTTTTAGACTCGGTTGAAAAAAAACGGGAAGAAAATCCGATGAAAGTTGCCGTTTATAGAACGAAATGAATTCTCAAAGGCCTGTAACTTCAAGGCCATTGAGTCTCTCTCACGCCTTTATCTCCAATCTAACTCACCATATGATTTCATTTTTATCGATGGTTTTACTTTTAGACTCGGTGTCAGCAATAATTGAGAACAATCCACACACGCGGGAAAATGCAGAGATATATTTTTTAAAATCGCGTCATGGTGTATCATACACCGCCCAACATGACACCGCCGGCAATGTGTCGATATATATTAAAAATTCGCTTTTGCTTTTCCGTTATGATATATTACTATTTCGTTTGATGATAGTCGTCACAAAAACGTCAACAATGATGCCGACATATATTTCTTCGTTTTTATTTCATTCAACATATTAGCCGGAAGTAAAATATGTTTCAGGAAATTACCGAGAGATATTTCTTCGTTTTTTTTATTAGTTATGTGCGCATACACTTTAAATAGGTTTATTTGAAATCTTTAATTTTCCACAAACATTCCACACACGCGGGAAAATGCAGAGATATATTTTTTAAAATCGCGTCATGGTGTATCATACACCGCCCAACATGACACCGACGGCAATGTGTCGATATCTATTTTAAATTCGATATATCATTTCATTTTTCACAGTCGCTAACATAGTTTTCGACTCGGTTGAAAAAAAAACGGGAAGGAAATCCAATGAAAGTTGCCGTTTATAGAACGAAATGAATTCTCAAACGCCTGTAACTTCAACTTCAAGGCCATTGAGTCTCTCTCACGCCTTTATCTCCAATCTAACTCACCATATGATTTCATTTTTATCGATGGTTTTGGACTCGGTGTCAGCAATAATTGAGAACATTCCACACACGCGGGAAAATGCAGAGATATATTTTTAAAAATCGCGTCATGGTGTATCATACACCGCCCAACATGACACCGACGGCAACGTGTCGATATATATTAAAAATTCGCTTTTGCTTTTCCGTTAAGATATACTGTATTACTTTTTCGTTTGATGACAGTCGTCACAAAAACGTCAACAATGATGCCGACATATATTTCTTCGTTTTTATTTAATTCAACATTATTAGCCGGAAGTAAAATATGTTTCAGGAAATTACCGAGAGATATTTCTTCGTTTTTTAAAATTAGTTATGTGCGAATACACTTTAAATAGGTTTATTTGAAATCTTTAATTTTCCACAATATAATTTACTTGCCATTTATCATTTGATGATTACGAGACAAATTCCTCTTGAGGATCGTGACAATTCATGCGCTGCGTGGAAACTTCTATTTCCAAAATGAATGAGACGATCGATGAAGAACGCAGACTTGAACAGGATGCAGCAAGAAAACGAATGAGACGGGCGAACGAGTCCATCGACGAACGTCAATGCAAACTTGCGGGGTCACCCGTGGGAATCCCACGGGCATGGATGTGTGTGACATTTCGACATATTGAGTTAGATGCTGCACATTCATTTTTACAAAATGGTTACTGGCAAGTCATCAGATCCAGAAATGGTGTAAAAACCACCGTTTAGAGGCCATTTTTCCCCGCAAAGCGGGGGTTGGCCTTTTCGGGGACCGTGGTAGTTGTTGTTTTTTTGTCCCCTTTTTGAAGCAATGTTTTACGGCCGGATGCCCTTCCTGACGCCAACCCTTTTTGCCGCCTTCAACGACAAACAGGGAATTACCAGTGAACTGGTACTCAATTAGCCGACCTCGGAAGGATGACAGGCTGAGTCAACCCCCCTGGCATTAATTCGGCGATCGACCGAGATTCGAACCCAGGATCCTAAGCCGGCACCCTAGCCGCTAGCCCAACACCAGAAATGGTGTCATGAACACAATTTATTTACGCACAAGCACAAAAGCAAGACGGGCCGATTTCCGATTCCGACGGGCCGACGGGCGAGACGGGCCGATTTCCGATTCCGACGGGCCGATTTGGAGCAAGAAAAAGAACGAGACGGGAGAAAAAGGAGAGAAACGAGACGGGGAAAGCCGATTGGAGAGGCGAGTGAGGCGCGATTGGAGAGGAGTGTGAGGCGCGATTGGAGAGGAGTGTGAGGCACGATTGGAGAGGAGTGTGAGGCGTGATTGGAGAGGAGTGTGAGGCACGATTGGAGAGGAGTGATTGGAGGGGAGTGTGAGGCACGATTGGAGAGGAGTGTGAGGCACGATTGGAGAGGAGTGTGAGGCGCGATTGGAGAGGAGTGTGAGGCGCGATTGGAGAGGAGTGTGAGGCGCGATTGGAGAGGCGTGTGAAGGATTGGAGAGGAGAGGAGTGTGAGGGATTGGAGAGGTGAGGGATTGGAAAGGAGAGGGATGTGAGGGTTTGGAGAGGAGAGGAGTGCTAGGTGGAGAGAGGAGAGTGTCAGGTGGAGACAGGAGAGTGTCAGGTGGAGACAGGAGAGTGTCAGGTGGAGAGGAGTGAGGGGTCACATATTATGTGAAATAACTAAATTCACACCATTTCTGGATCTGATGACTTGCCAGTAACCATTTTGTAAAAATGAATGTGCAGCATATAACTCAATATGTCGAAATGTCACACACATCCATGCCCGTGGGATTCCCACGGGTGACCCCGCTAGTTTAATATAAATACACAATAATACACTAATAGTACAAGAATTGTTCATATTGGGGACTACTGAGAGAACAGACCAAAAGATTGATGAAATCCTAAAAAACAACGACTGTAGTTTCATTGGAAGGCTGATCCTTCCCTCTTACAAAACCAGAAGTGGGACTAAATAATATATGATTAATCAACAGTTTGCCCTCCCCCCCACATAGTGAAACTAATGACTATAGGACTCGGTCTATCTTATGGTCTGTTCCATAAATATTAAAGTAAGAAATCCCAGTGAGACTTATGTCAATGTTGAGTATGTGATTGTGAGTGCACCCCACCAACAGGTATACACTAGCTAGCCCCTCTATATATACTAAACATGTGCTGTTAATATTTTTATTTTGCCATTCTTTGTGATTGTATTTTCTTTGACGAAATAAATGAAAAATGAATACTGCAGAAATCTAGGCCTACTTTATTAACTACAACAGGGCCTAGATACCTAGCTTCTCACTCAGAGACCCGCGTTGTACTCCCACCTCCCACCATTAAACCTACATCATAGGGTAGGACTATGGCCTGACTGTATTCACACTTCAGAATACACGAAACTACAACTAGTACTCGGCCATCCAAATATAGCGTTACAGCTACATATGGATTTTTTAATGCACCAAGTATTTAAAAACAAGTACACTAGAAAATGTATGTCTTGGTATGGCTTAAATATTTACGCTATATCACGACGCCAACTCACTTTCGTTGTTTTGGTATCCATCACCAATGTCATCTCCA
>NC_136269.1:20652697-20762697 GCF_964187855.1 Myxine glutinosa
TTGATATACCGAGTTCAGAAAGTAAACCCAAGTCAAGGAAAAAAAAAAATCCATATTAAATGCCAAGTCTGTATACACACACACACACACACACACACACACACACACACACACACACACACACACACACACACAACACAACACAAGGAAATTATAAAAAAAAGTTTTTACCAGAAGATGGGCATTCTAATTTTAATATCAAACTGAGTGATTTTTTAAAATTTATTCTTCATGAACTGAAATTAATTATCAAACTAGTTATCCAAGCTCTTATTAAAAATTAAATGGAATGTTATAAAAAATAACATTTATGAAAAAATTAACTTATTAAAAATCTTATTAAATTGGTTCACGAGTTATCAAGTGACCACTATATTCGTCATGGGTGTGTGTCTGTCTGTGTGTCTGTGTGTCTGGCTGTGTGTCTGTGTGTCTGTCTGTGTGTCTGTGTGTCTGTCGGTGTGTCTGTGTGTCTGTCTGTGTGTCTGTGTTTCTGTCTGTGTGTCTGTGTGTCTGTCTGTCCGCAGCATAACTACCCGATGATATCATCCGATCTTGATGAAACTTGGGTGGGAGGTTGATATCATGATCTAGTTGTGTCCTGCCTAGAGTGGGCGTATTGCGCCCATTGTGGGCAGAGCGACGCCCAAAAAAGATGTCTTTTTGGGGGGTAATCGAGCTCAAGCTACATCTTCTCCGAGGGAGTTGGTGGAATCCGACAGGGGTTTCGATATTTGGTTAGGCCAATGTCATGTGTCTAGCCCCACGGAGCTCGATTTTTCATTTTCGCCCCAAGGTCAAGATCTCAAGGTCACGAAATTTAGAAAAGTCGATTTTTGATGGTTTTATTACATTGTTCGCTTCCTGATAGGGTGAAATGTCGTACATGATCTTATATTATCACATACATCATGAAATACAAGTTTTCCAACAAATTTCAGAATCTTCGACCTTTGACCTTTGAAGGTCACAAAGGTCAAAGTTTCAAAGTTGTCGGAATCGAACCGAATTTTCGGTATTGTGTAGCTAACTAACCTCATAACTGATTATACTTTGTTTTCTATCTCATTTCAAGGTCAGTAACCTTCGTTTTGACATTTCCGGGCCTGGCCTGTCCGGGCCTGTTTCGGTTATAGTCCGTCCTTTGTCATTGAATACCGATGGCTCTTGAACCATCGTCGTCTCCTGACTTGTCTTATTTAAAATTATTAAATAATGGAATCACTCTGCTGTGCGTATTGACGACATGCATGAAGCAAAACCCCGAAGAACTAACATCAGAATCTTCGCCTTCCATGGCTGCATCTGACTACATGTAAGTCGCCATGACAGCTGCGCCAGCACTGTATGTACAGTCTGAAACGAAGCGCGCGATTGGCTGATTAGCGCTCACGGCCACTCCTGGCCTATGTTACATGTGCTGTGATTGGACAGTATTTATTAAAAAGATCGTCAACATCGGTGTTTTTTCCACATTTTGAAAATATGTGCAAGTTTTGTGCTTGACGTGTTTCAGATATTAATTCTGCAATATTTTTACACAACATATTATAAATGCAGGTAGATATGCGAGGTGGGTCACGAAAGTAAACAACACAGGCTCGGCCCACGGTCTAATGCTGTCGATTACCGGTTTGGAATTGTCAATGATCCAGAATTTCCTAATACCAGAATAAAACTTCACTTTTTCATGGCAGTTTTTATAGATAAGTTTCATTGCCGCTGTAATACTGCCCGACAAAGGTTTCAAACTACATTCTCTACTTGCGATGAAGAACCTCATCTTACAAGGGAGTTTGTGCATTTTTGGGATCCAGTAAATGAAGGTAATTTATGGTGTTTATCCAGAACTAGCAGTCTTCTCACCGTTGAGTGATTTGCATGGTGTTGTATCAAGTCTGTTTTGTTCTCGTTACCTATTTTGTAGGTCTTTGAAATTCCCGTGTCTAAGCCCAATTCTTCCAAAAGTGTTTGAATGTAGAATGTTTTACATACAAATGCAATATTATTATTTGCTTTATCAATTGTGAATGAATGAATGAATGATCGTTTTAAGGCCATTTTTGCCCGCTAGAGCGGGGGTTAGCCTTGCGGGCCCCATGACAATCATGGTTCCCTGTTTGAGGCAATGTTTTTATGGCCGGATGCCCTTCCTGACGCCAACCCTTAGTCGCCTCTTACGATGCGCAGGGATACGGTGTACCTATTCTAAACCGGGGTACACACCGTGATCATTCATCCCAGCAAGCTGGTACTCAATTTGCCGACCTCGGAAGGATGACAGGCTGAGTCAACCCCCCTGGCGTTAATTCAGCGATCGACCGGGATTCGAACCCAGGATCCTAGGATCCCAAGCCGGCACCCTAACCGCTAAGCCAACAAAATTTATCAATTGTGAACAATAACAAATTGTGTTTGAAGCTGCCTTAAGCAATCACGTGTCTCTAGATTGTTTAAAATTGCCTTCGGATTATTGATTCGAACTTTTCTTTTCAAATCAACAACTCTCCTTTTCACATGTTTCTCTTCCGCCTCCAACTATAAAGCCATTTGTGTGTTTGGTACTTTATGTTTATCAATTTGTTCTTTCATCCATTCGCCCAGTCCCATCATTGTAGGTTCCATTGCTTTATTCCAGTTTATCCTTTTATTTTCTCGATAATTTGGTCCTTTTGTAAGTAATGCACGTAATCTTTTATCTTTCACTATTCTGAGATCACCTGTGATAATGTTCACAATTACAATGATGTATGTTATTTAACCATTCCTCTACGGCTATAGGTTGTACAGTGTCCTTGTAGTTGAAGATTTTTCCCCGAATGGAATTTCCCAAAGTGTACACAACTCTTGGTCCTCTCTTGTTTATTGTTTCTGGAAGTTTACTCCACACTTCCTTCTGTTGAAGTATTTTCTCTATATTAATCATTTCCATCCCTTTGTTATGAAGCATAATTTTGATGATATCATTGTCTTTTCTACCATTAACTTCTTTAGGTTTCTCTTTTCCTTTTTTTCTTTTTTTGTATACAGGATCGAGGCTCGTGAAAGAGCTAACATTTATCACACAAAGAAAATCAAACAGACACACAAAACATATTGTTGCGAATATGGAATTTGACCTCCATATCCGCTTGTAAATATTCCCCTATCTTCTCCGATACTCCCCAACTCTCCCCTTACCCCATTCCCTAGTCCCATTGTCTGTAAACAACACCCATTAGAGCCGATCTTCCCCTTCATTCCCCCATTAAATGTCGTGCCCAGGTCCCCCGCACCACACGTAGACAATTATAGGACATCTTGCTAGTTATTCTTAATCTATGTCAGTTAAGGACTTGTTTCCATTAATTATGACTCTTCGTTGCACCAGAATGTGATGATATGGCACCAGTAGGAGTTTAGGACCTTCCCATACCTCCCCGCATCTCTTCCCATCATCTCAAGCTCCAACAACAACCACAACAACAGCGGCTTTGCGTCCTCACTCCGGCTCGGTTGGCCGCCATTGAACATGTGCTCGACGGGGTTACCCAGAAGGGGGCTCCCTGTCGGCCCCTCGTCAAGGGCGGAGCCGGTAACCCCCGCACCCAATGAGAAGCCATGGGCCGATGCCATATGGGGCGGAGCTAACGAGCGAGGGCGTGACTCCCCGCCGGATATACGCGGCCCCGCGCCGGACGTGACGTCAGATGCGCCCCGAGCTTGGAAGGACAAGACGCCACCCTCCCGAGCGCTGAGCGACCTCCCCGGCATCTCCACCAAAGTCGCGACCCACGAGCGCTGAGCGACCTCCCCGCATCTGCTGGACACCACCGTACGTGATTCTGTCCCTGAGCCAGGTGCACCTGAGCCATCGACTGCCGCTTTCCTTGCCATCAAATCCCGTGTGAGTCAGCGTTGTCCCGTTTATCTGTGGTCTGTCTAGGGTTAATATGAGGTTGTGTCTAAGTGCCCACCTTCCTATGTTTCCCTCTTGTCCCTGTAATCTAACCTTTTCCGCCTTAATATAACCTCCTCCGGAGGTCTTGAGAACTGAACCCCTGGTGTCGTATTGTGTGATTGTAACCCAGCCGGGTGTCTTCTCTTTCCTATTGAGCCAGCGTAGCGCGATTAGTTAACATTCGGGCACAATCGGGTAACTTGTACGGATACGGCGGCCATCCCGCTCGGCCCACCATACCATCAAAGTCGTATCTGTAACAATTGGTGTCGAGGAGTGAGATTGGACCCGGAGCGCGTTTACGCGCTCGAAATTATAACAGCGAAATTTGATTGTGTTTTACAAAAAAAAAAAAATAATAAAAACCCGAATTTTGAAAGTCGCGCTATGGCGGATCAAGACAGCTGGGGTCCGGTAGGGGAGAGTGAGGCAGGGTCGGTCCAGGACCAAATTGAGGGACGTGAGGAGAGCGAAGCAGCGAGGGTAGCAGACGCGCAAAATGGCGCCTCGCTGGTCACCGCGCCCGTGACCGTGGCAGCGCCCCTGGTGGATCCGAACCTTTTTATGTTGCAAATGAGGGCCCTTATGGAACGAATAGAGGGCCAAATGGGGGTAATGAGGGACGAAGCGAGGGCTCAGAGTGAGCAAATGGGGGTAATGAGGGACGAAGCGAGGGGTACCAGTGAGGGGTTAGACAATAATTTTGAGGAGTTAGACAAGAAATTTGGGAAGATAGACAATAATTTTGAGGAGTTAGACAAGAAATTTGGGAAGTTAGACAATAATTTTGAGGGGTTAGACAACGGGATAAAAGAGGTGAGAAATGGGTTAATGGGGGTAGAAAACAGAATGGCCGCTCAAGAGAATCAAATGGAAGGGATGCAAAAAGGGTTAGAGGGGTTAGAAAACAGTATGGAAGGCAAATTGAGGGACATGAGGGACCAAGCGGAAAGGGAAGTTAAACAAATGGAGCAGCAGATAGAGGGGGTCAGAATGGGGGTAGAAACCAAACTGGATGCTCACAGGGAGGAAATGGAGCAGATGAGGGTGGCATCTGGGCAGGAGATGCAAGTGATGGGAGAGGAGATCAGAAGAGGAGTGAGTGAGGAGGTCGGAGGAGTGCGCGAGGAGGTGAGGCACTGTAAGGAGCGCATGGAGAAAGAGGTGAGAAAGGGGACTGTAAAGTTACAAGGGGGCATAGAGGACCTGACGCAGGAGGTGGAGCAGCTGACGGTGGGACAAACGGAGTTAGTGGAGCAGGTTCAAAGGAACACTGCGGTATTAGGAGGTTTAAAGGCGACACAAAAAGAAATTAAAAACGACTTGATAGCGACAAAGAGGGAATGTCAGATGGTACGTGAGGGACTGACAACGAGGTTGGACGAGGTGATAGAGGTAATGGAGACGAAGGACCGGCAGGTGAGGACGCACCTGGAAACGGTCAAGGTAGCCTTAGAGGATGAGCTTGAGGAGACGTACCGGGGAATAAAAGAGGTGAAGCACAAATTAGAAGAAGTGGAAGAAGGGATGAGCGAAATTAAGAAGCGACGGAGAGGGGATAAGAAAGAAATAAAAGAGGAGATAAAAGAATTGGTCCAAAGTCTGTGTTTGGATCGTGATGATGTGCTCATTAACCGGATGAGGGATTCGCAGGTGATGGAGGAGAAGCGAAGAGGAAGAGGACCCGGTGTAAGTGGTGACCAATATGGTCGTGCGTATGATGCGCCAGGGGATTTAAGAAGCTTGGGGGTCGAGATGGACCCGGGTGTTCGTGAGAGGCCATTGGTGAAGTGTGCGACAGGTCTGGTGTGCGAAAATGGAGGTGTGCAAGAAAGTCCGACTCTGGGGTGTGTGAGGAAAAAGTGCGTGCCAAGGAGTAGTGAGGGTGCTGGCGAGAGTGAGTCGGTCGTAGCGCGTGTGCGAGGGAGCACATGGAAGCGCGGTGTGGTAAGTGTTACAGAGGGTGTGACGGGAGAGTGTGCGCAGGAGTGTGCGCGAGAAAGGTGTGTGACGGACAGGTGCATGAGGAAGGAGTGCGCTGTCAGAAGTAAGGAAGAGTGTCCACCTGTGGTGAGTGTTACAGAGGGTGTAACGGGAGAGTGTGCGCGAGAAAGGGGTGTGACCGACAGGTGCATGAGGAAAGAGTGCGCTGTCAGAAGTAAGGAAGAGTGTCCACCTGTGGTGAGTGTTACAGAGGGTGTAACGGGAGAGTGTGCGCGAGAAAGGGGTGTGACCGACAGGTGCATGAGGAAAGAGTGCGCTGTCAGAAGTAAGGAAGAGTGTCCACCTGTGGTGAGTGTTACAGAGGGTGTAACGGGAGAGTGTGCGCGAGAAAGGTGTGTGACGGACAGGTGCATGGGGAAAGAGTGTGCTGTCAAGAGTAAGGGTGAGTGCGTTGTCACGAGTGGAGGTGAAAGTAGTGAGAGTGACATGGAGCGTGAGTTAGTTGTGACAGGTGAGAGAGGATGTACACCTGGGATGGAAGGATGCACACCTGGAATGGTAGAGCGTGAGTGGGAATGCACGCTGGAGTTGGTGGTGAGGCACGTGGTTGGGTGTGCGAATGAGGGCACGCCTGTGATTGTCACAGAGGAGGTGACCGAGGAGGGGGTGCGAAGCGGTGTGTTGGTGAGGTGTGCGAGCAACGAATGTGTGCCAAAGTGTTCGGTGGTCAGGTGTGTGACCAAGGCTGTGAGTGGAATGAGTGTACCGAGGTGTGTAAGGAAAGGTACGAGGAGCATGGAGACGGCTGGATGTGTGAGCAAGGAACGGGCTGCGGGGTGTAAGAATCCAGGTGAAGCATCGACGGTAACCAGGTTAGAGGTTAGGTCGACTTTTAGCCAAATCGGGCCCTCGGTGCGTGCAGGGCCTCGCTTTGAACGGCCGCGTCCGTGCTCCACTAGGCGGAGCTGGCAGCCCGATAGGAAGGGTCGTCATGGCGACCACTTTTTGTTGAGGCATTCCGGCAGGTCGAGATCGAGCCATGGGATGGCTCCACGCCGAGGGGGTGCGTGGGATCTCGGCCCGGGTAAGCCCCCGTCTCTGCACCGAGTGCCGGACGCATCCAGCCGCTGGCACAGAACAACCCGCATTCATTGCTTGGCTTTACAAAGCCGGGCTTTGGACGGGAATTGGCGCACCGAGAGGCATTAGTGAGTAGACTGGGTGATGAGGTTAGTGTTTTGGACCCAAAATTAGAGAAAAGCAAAATTTGATGATTGGCAAAGGATTGGCAGAGTGATTGGTAATGGTACAGTGATTGGCAGATGATTGGCAAATTTTTAATTTGTTGAAATTTGATGTGCAAAATTGGTAGTGAGAGACCCCCGATGGGGTGGGATGGCAAATCTGCCACCCTTCCCATGGGGGGGCAAAGGAGCAATAGTTTATGGGGTGTATGGCAGTGAAAACTAGCCCGGGTGGGTTAGGTTATATTGATAGGGCCCTAGAAGATGACATTAGGTGACGTTAAGATTAGTTAGTGACTGATACCTGTAGTGGGGACGCAGGTAGATTAGTATGGATGATAATGACGTGGGAGCGCAATAGTTTAAAGGGACGACTGGGAAGCGCAAGTTTCAGAAGGGAGTAGTTAGCTGAGATGATGCCGTGTGAGTGAGAATTGAACAGGTGTGATTGCACAGGTGTGCAACTGGACAGGTGTGATTGCACAGGTGTGCAACTGGACAGGTGTGTGGAGCAGTGTATGAGTAGTGAGTGAGTGGATCAGCGCGAATGCGCTTGGGGAGAGAAGGGTGCAGGTGGCACCAGGTGTGAGAGCACAGGTGTGCAGGTACAGGTGTGTGGAGAGAGTTGGAGTGAGTGGTACGGAGTGGTGTGCATGGTGCGAAGGTGTGGATGGGGGAAGAGTGGACCCCTTTCACGAGCACCCGGGGCGGGTAGTGTAAGTGTTAGGTAGAGGGTGCAGGTAAATTGTGGTTGGATATTGGCATTTGTGGTGCGGTTGCAGAATGGTGTTGTGAATGGGTGCATTAGTGTTGTGGAAATGGCTGGGCGTGTAGCCTGTTAGTGTGTGTAGTTGGTTGGGCACTCCACCACTGTGAGGATGTCGGCCAGGTGAGGCCGCAGGTGGGCTCTGGGAGCCGGTAGTTGTGAGT
Source organism: Myxine glutinosa (assembly GCF_964187855.1). Classification (NCBI taxonomy): domain Eukaryota; kingdom Metazoa; phylum Chordata; class Myxini; order Myxiniformes; family Myxinidae; genus Myxine; species Myxine glutinosa. The sequence goes on from NC_136269.1 coordinate 20,660,756, forward strand.
GGGTGCCTGAGGATCCCGGGTGTGGATCGGGCAGCCCAGTGCCAGAGAGGGCACGGAGTGGGGAGAGAGCCAGAGGGCCTTCCCCAGGTAGTTAGGTTAGGGTGAGGAGCAGGTAAGCTCGGAGGCAACTGCAGTGGTGGAGGTGTGCAGGTGGGTAGACCCACTGGGAGAGGTACACGCCGCAGCCCAGAAATTGTGCGAGGGCACCGGGAGATGAATCGGGGGAGTGAGACCCCAAATTGAAGAGCACCACAGTTTGGCCAATGGGAATTGGTTTTTAGAACCCATAGTGTAAGAGGGCCAATGGTTTGGCCGGAGAAAGCCCCCGGGTAGTGTAAAGTTGTTAAAGTCATTTAGGAAATAGTTAGGATTGATGAACCTGTCGCACCATACGCAGCCACTTACCTGTGGTGATGATGATGACTCCACACCTGTGTTTTCTTTGTTTGTGTTGCAGAAATGAGAATTGCTGTTGGATTTGTGAGACGCATCACGACGTGGATGAGACATTGGGGTGATTCCATCTCTCCCTCCCTAGGAGGGACTGATGATGAATTGGTGATGGCAAATTTTGATGTTGAGTTGGAGATGGCAAATTTTGATGAGAGTTGAAAATGGCAAATTTGATTGGTTAGGAGGGAGAGAAGACGAATTTGGTATATGGGAGGAACGGGGAAGACAGTAGGGATGTTTGTGGATTTGTAAAGTAGATGTTTATGGGTAGTGTTGTGTTTTGTTGATACAGTAAGGGGTAAGGGAGGGGCCATGTAGGTTACCTGGTGGGGGGGGCGTACGGTAGGAACGTACCTGTCTCACCTGGTTCCCATGTGCCCCCAGTGTGCATCACCTTGCATTGCGTGCACTTTTGCGCCCTTACCACCTTGCTCACTTGTCTTGTTTTTTGTCTCCCACCTCCGAGGATCTGGCTTTGGGGTAGAGAGAGAGGAGAGAGAGGTGCTGGCGACGCAGTTGTGGGCCTGCACTTTCGCTGCTTGCTGCCGGGATCGATACACCATATGGACCGCAATGTTTGTGGCCACCCACGATGGACCGCAGTTCGTTTGCGGCCAAGCACCACCCGGGGATGGACCTATGGGTCAACGTGGCACCTATGCCATACAGGTGAACCACTTTTAAGTAACACCAAGTGCACCACAAGAAGAGCAAGAGACACCTGCAGGGTTAGGGGTTGTTGAAGTTATTTTTATTCCAATGAACAATGGTGACTGCACCGATTGGTGGTGGGGTGGTGCTGTTGATGCTCGGGAAAGGGTGCTCTGCACGTTATTAAAGGCCGTCGGCCACAGAGCACTCGTGGGTTGGTGTATCGATGTTGGCAAGCGCGCTCTCTCTATGCATAACATCTGCATGTGTTCCTCCAAAAACAGGTCCTGGATCGTAGTGTAAATAGCAGCGTAGTCTTGTAAATAATGCTCCCTACCGGCTGTATGTTTAGTTTGAGAATTCTTTCCGGATTCGGTTATCCTGTGGGTGTGTTTCTGTGAGGAGAAGGGTGCAACGTCGCAGGGGGACATATTTACTCATTTGTGAATATCTGTAAAACTGTCGCACTCAGGGTAGAGTTAATAGTAGAGGGAACTACATTGCGTGCCACACTAAAGTAGGTAAAAATTTATCGGGTCGGGACGCCCCGAGGGTAGAGAAGGGTGCAATGTTGCGAATATGGAATTTGACCTCCATATCCGCTTGTAAATATTCCCCTATCTTCTCCGATACTCCCCAACTCTCCCCTTACCCCATTCCCTAGTCCCATTGTCTGTAAACAACACCCATTAGAGCCGATCTTCCCCTTCATTCCCCCATTAAATGTCGTGCCCAGGTCCCCCGCACCACACGTAGACAATTATAGGACATCTTGCTAGTTATTCTTAATCTATGTCAGTTAAGGACTTGTTTCCATTAATTATGACTCTTCGTTGCACCAGAATGTGATGATATGGCACCAGTAGGAGTTTAGGACCTTCCCATACCTCCCCGCATCTCTTCCCATCATCTCAAGCTCCAACAACAACCACAACAACAGCGGCTTTGCGTCCTCACTCCGGCTCGGTTGGCCGCCATTGAACATGTGCTCGACGGGGTTACCCAGAAGGGGGCTCCCTGTCGGCCCCTCGTCAAGGGCGGAGCCGGTAACCCCCGCACCCAATGAGAAGCCATGGGCCGATGCCATATGGGGCGGAGCTAACGAGCGAGGGCGTGACTCCCCGCCGGATATACGCGGCCCCGCGCCGGACGTGACGTCAGATGCGCCCCGAGCTTGGAAGGACAAGACGCCACCCTCCCGAGCGCTGAGCGACCTCCCCGGCATCTCCACCAAAGTCGCGACCCACGAGCGCTGAGCGACCTCCCCGCATCTGCTGGACACCACCGTACGTGATTCTGTCCCTGAGCCAGGTGCACCTGAGCCATCGACTGCCGCTTTCCTTGCCATCAAATCCCGTGTGAGTCAGCGTTGTCCCGTTTATCTGTGGTCTGTCTAGGGTTAATATGAGGTTGTGTCTAAGTGCCCACCTTCCTATGTTTCCCTCTTGTCCCTGTAATCTAACCTTTTCCGCCTTAATATAACCTCCTCCGGAGGTCTTGAGAACTGAACCCCTGGTGTCGTATTGTGTGATTGTAACCCAGCCGGGTGTCTTCTCTTTCCTATTGAGCCAGCGTAGCGCGATTAGTTAACATTCGGGCACAATCGGGTAACTTGTACGGATACGGCGGCCATCCCGCTCGGCCCACCATACCATCAAAGTCGTATCTGTAACAATATAATAAGTGCAGCGGTAGACAAGATGGGGAGAGAGGGGAAGCACAAACACAACATTTGCGAGGAGGGACATCGGGAGATCTGTGAGAGGGAGAGCGCTTGGGGGGAGGAGGCGTGGGAAGTGGGGTGGTGGGAGAAGTATAAAACACAAGGACACTGCAAGGACTTCCAGGAAAGAAGTTGGTATTTCAAAAAAGTGGATCTGGGGTGAAATTAACGGGGGTAGAAAAGCTTTAACGGGGTTTATTTTCCATCCCATTCTTTTTACGGCCATTTCCGCTTGTCTTTTCTATAACCTGAACACTGAAGATCGCATTGTTACAATACCCATAAGTAAAATGATGGGTAAGTTGTGGACAACCAGTACTTACACACACACACACACACACACACACACACACACACACACACACACACACACACACACACACACACACGTGCACACACTCTTACAGTACCTATAGAAAGTCTACACCCCCTTTTTCTTCTATCATCCTATCTCCAACCTCTCTCCCATACGCACCGTGTACAAAACGGTCCAAATGGCCCTCACATTTTGTATGCAGTGCACGAGCACGGACTGCAGTTGCAGTTGACACGTTAACGATTAATTATCAAGTTACCTTTTAACAGCAGGGGGCGCCATCCCCTCGCACAACTACAAATGCATTATTATACGAATAGTCAGGTTCACTATGTTTTTTCGTTCAAATTTTTTGGAGATATAGCAAAACTACACATTTTTGGAATATTCAGAGCATGAGGAATCCAAAAATTAATGTTTACATTTGCGTAGACACCTTTGCGAAAATGACACTCAGGACAGTGATGAAGATCTGTAAAAGCATATTCCTGAACGGTATAGACCTCGTAGATCCTGTGTATAGGACTTATAGTTCAATCTGATACTACCTATAACTTCCTATAACAACCTATAACTTCAAAGGACTTGCAATATCATGTATTATGTAATACAGTTATATCACAAATATGAAGACAATGGTTTTCAATTTCCTTTGTTTGTTGCTTTTCTATAATCCTGAGCACTATTTTGAGGCCTTTATTGGATTCCTTGACCCAGAAAACATAGGATTAGCATATTTAATTAAGTCTCTAGGTTGACTAGAAGCCGAGATCGCGCAAAATATGTATTTTATGGCGGCCATTTTCAAAATCCAAAATGGCGGCCATGCAGGTGTCTGTGCAAATGCCAACATTGATTTTCGGATTCTCCATGCTCTGATGATTCCAAAAATGTACAGGTTTGCTAATCCCAAAATTTTGAACGAAATTATATTTGTTACCATAGTGAACCTGACTAGAAGGGCCGCACGATAAGTCATTATATGTTATGCTTTGTACATCCATGGATCATGGGTTGGATGGGATGGCCCAGGATTAGTCATTGTGTCTGCGTCCGAAGCTGTATAAGTACTTTCCCTTTCCCTTGGAGTCAAATATCATCTCGTCGTGTTCGTATGCATGATGCTGCATCATGAAGTATGCTTTCTTTTGTTTGTGGTTGTTAAAGATTCCAAGATTCCAAATTCCAAATTCCAAGATTCCAAAGATTCCAAGGTAGGAAAAGTTTTCATCATTGCTGGAAGCACAGTTGTACTGCTGATGCAGTGCCCCCTGAAGTTAGAACAGGAATTTGAGGTTATTCCATGGTGCCGGTGATAACTCACTGGCTCTTCATCCAAAGAAACCGTATGAAACCAGCAGCATGGATGTGAAACACCAGGGTGACACTTTACAGTTGAGTTACGGTTGGAATTCAGTCTAGACATAGCAGAGGCGAGTACACATACCTCTCGTCTCGGCTGAAAGGGGAGTGTCCATACCTCCAAGTTGTCCTCCCACCACGCAATCATAGGTAAAAGGTGTGATGAGCGATGGAGTGAAATAATGTGTTCCTAACTTAAGCAGCAACACAGGAATGAAAGACTTTGAAAAACATTTAAAAGGATAATTAGCAGATAACATTACCTCATCAGGATTGAGGCCTTCTTCAGTGGTCTTACAGGTGAATGATGTATGTACAGCAAGGTCCACTCCAGGGATTACTACAAATGCAAAAGAAACACAGCTACACTTAATTCCTGAGTTAAACACCATATTGTAGCGGCTGCCGCTGAGTTTTCACAATCGCCTTGCACCTATCAAGGACGCGGAGCGATCACAATGCCGGGCTCGTCCAGGACGCCCAGGCTCGCCCTCAACTTGCCAGGCCGCAGCCAGGACGCTGGGCCACGCCCCCTGGCGCCGGGCCTGGGCAAACCCCCTGGCGGAATAGATATATATTGCTGACTGATAAACGGTTTTTCAGAGTGCCTGAGTGTTTGATTTCATTAAAGCAACTCAGATGAATTATAGCTTTTTGTCGCGTCCATTCTTCCGATCGACGTGGGAGCCCCGGCTCCTTCATTGGTGACCTATCGACATGGACACGGCAGTCGCCCTTAAACTGCCTACCTTCTGGGAGGCTCACGCGGCGGTTTGGTTCGCACAGGCGGAGTCCCTGTTCGCCCTGCGAGGCATCACGGCCGACGACACCCGCTTCCACCATGTGGTAGCTGCGCTCGGGTCGGTTACCGCGGCCCGCGCCCTGAGCCTCCTCGAAAGCCCGCCAGCCGCTGACAAATACGGCGCGATTAAGAAGCTGCTCCTCGATGCTTTCGCCCTCCCATCGGCGGAACGCGCACGGCGCCTGCTCGATCTGCCTGAGCTCGGCGACTCGCGCCCTTCCGAGCGCATGGACTACATGCTTTCACTGCTCGGCGAGCACTCTCCGGCATTCCTGTTCCGGGAGCTGTTCTTCCGTCAGCTGCCTAACCCGGTACGCCTCGCCCTGGCAAGCACGACGATCACAGATCCCCGGGCCCTTGCCAGAGAAGCCGACAAGATCTCCGCCGCAGGACAGCGCATCGTAGCGGCGACATGGGACCCACCGCCGTCCGACGCAACACCCAGGGCGCCCGAGCACCCGGCACGGTCGACGGCCGAACTGCCGACGCCATTGGCGGCCGCTCTACCGAGCCGACCACCTCCGGCACGACGACCGAGGCCTCCACCTGACCAAGCGTGGTGTTACTATCATGCCAGGTTCGGACAGAAGGCCCGGACATGCCGACCCCCGTGCACCTTCGGCAGGCCGGGAAACGGCCGGGCCGGCGTTCATTACCAGCCATGAGCGCCGGCCACACGGGCAACTTACTGTTCATCACGGATAAAGCGTCCGGACGGCGCTTCCTGTGCGACACCGGCGCCCAACTGAGCGTCATACCCGCCTCTGACCAGGACAGGCAATCCGCGGTTTGCGGCCCCTCCTTAGTTGCGGCCAACGGATCGACTATCCGCACCTTCGGCCCGCGCAACGTCACCCTCTGCTTCGGCGGCCAACGCTTTGCTTGGACGTTTGTAACCGCCAACGTGCCCGTGGCTCTGCTAGGCGCCGACTTCCTCTGCGCACACGGACTGCTGGTGGACGTCCAACGGCGTCGTTTAATCAACGCTGAAACCTTCAGCTCCCTGGTATGCACATTGAGCAGCTCCGCGCCGACCGAGCTGGCATGCGCCGTCCCGGCGGCGAACGAGTTTGCTCGCCTGCTCACGGAGTTCCCGGCCCTCACGCGGCCGACGTTTTCGGCCGTCGCAGTACGGCATGGGATCGAGCACCACATACCAACCACGGGCCCGCCGGTCTACGCCAGGGCCCGCCGCCTCGACCCAGCCAAGCTCGCCGTAGCGAAGGCCGAATTCGACGCGTTGGAGCACCTCGGCATCGTGCGGCGCTCCGATAGCGCGTGGGCCTCGCCACTGCACATCGTGCCAAAGCCGGGGGGTGGATGGCGCCCGTGTGGCGACTACCGCCGTCTCAATGACGCTACCACCCCCGACAGGTACCCGATCCCGCATATCCAAGACTTCTCCGCCCGTCTGGCGGGACGGGTCATTTTTTCGAAAATTGACCTCATACGGGGATATCACCAGGTACCTGTCAGGGCGGCCGACGTCCCTAAAACGGCAGTCATCACGCCGTTCGGCTTATTCGAATTCTTGCGGATGCCGTTTGGTCTCAAGAACGCGGCTCAGGCGTTCCAGCGCTTGATGGACGGCGTGCTGCGTGACCTGCCGTTCCTTTTCGTTTACCTGGACGACATCCTCGTCGCCAGCACGTCCCGGGCCGAGCACCTCCTCCACCTCCGGACACTGTTCGAGCGCCTCAGCGAGCACGGCCTCATCGTCAACCCGGCCAAATGCCACTTCGGCACGACGGCCGTTGATTTTTTGGGCCATCACATCACCAAGAACGGGGCCGTGCCGCTGCCAACCAAGGTCGAGGCCATCACCACGTTCCCGCATCCCCGCACCATAAAGGCCCTGCAGGAATTCCTGGGAATGGTGAATTTTTATCACCGCTTCGTGCCCCGCGCTGCTCAGCTCATGCGGCCCCTCTACGAAGCCCTCCGGGGCATGCCGGCCAAGCACGACATCGCCTGGTCCGCAGCAATGGATGCGGCCTTCCAAGGCTCAAAGCGGGCCCTCGCCGACGCAACACTGCTCGCTCACCCGGTGCTCAACGCTCCCATCGCCCTCACCACGGATGCCTCCGACTACGCGGTGGGCACCGTACATGAGCAATGGGTGAACGGGGTTTGGCAGCCACTCGCTTTTTTCAGCCGGCAGCTCCGGCCGAACGAGCTCAAATACAGCACGTTTGACCGGGAGCTCCTCGGTCTACACCTGGCCGTCCGCCATTTCCGCCACCTCCTGGAGGGCCGACCTTTCACGGCGTTCGTCGACCACAAGCCGTTGGTTTACGCCATGGCCAAGGTCACGGAGCCATGGTCGGCCCGCCAACAGCGCCACCTCTCCGCCGTGTCGGAGTTTACCACGGACATCCGGCACGTCGCCGGCAAAAACAACGCCGTGGCCGACTGTCTTTCCCGGGCCAGCGCGAACGCGGTCCACCTGGGCGTGGATTTTGCGCTTATGGCGGCGGACCAAACCACCGACACCACGGTGCAAGCCCTCCGGGCGGCGGACACGGGCCTCCGCCTGGCCGACATCCCCTGCGCGGACACTGTCCTGCTCTGCGACGTCTCCCAAGGCCAGCCTCGCCCCATCGTGCCCGTCGCCTGGCAACGCCGCATCTTCGCCTCCCTCCACGGCCTTTCCCACCCGGGCCGGAAAGCTTCCCAGAAGCTGGTGTCGGCGCGTTTCGTCTGGCACGGCCTTCGTCGGGACGTCCGCGATTGGACCAGCGCCTGCACGGCCTGCCAACGGGCCAAGGTCCACCGACACACCCAGGCCCCGCTGGCACCTTTCACCGTGCCCGAACGACGTTTCGACCACGTCAACGTGGATCTGGTGGGCCCCCTCCCCCCGTCACGGGGGTTCACACACCTGCTCACCATGGTGGACAGGACCACCAGGTGGCCGGAGGCCGTTCCCCTCGTCTCCACCACCACCGCCGACGTGGCGCAGGCTTTCATCGCCACCTGGGTCGCCCGCTTCGGCGCACCGGCGGACATCTCGTCAGACCGCGGTCCACAGTTCACCTCCGAGCTGTGGGGCGCGGTCGCCCGCAACCTGGGGATCAAGCTCCACCGTACTACGGCCTACCACCCCCAAGCAAACGGGTTGTGCGAGCGATTCCACCGCTCCATGAAGGCCGCGCTCATGGCCGGCCTTCAAGACGTCGGGTGGGCCGACCGGCTGCCGTGGGTCCTTTTGGGCCTTCGCACGGCCCCCAAGGAGGACCTCCAGGCATCCACCGCCGAGCTTGTCTATGGCCAGGTGCTACGCGTCCCGGGCGAATTTGTGCCCGACGCTACCAGTCCCTGGTCCGCAGCTCACCAGCGCTCGGACCTCCAGGAGGCCGCCCGACGGTTTGCCCCCGTGCCAACATCCCACCACGGTGACCCCCAGTCCTACGTCCCCCCAGCACTCCGCACAGCGGAGTATGTTTTTGTGCGTCACGACGCACATCGGTGGCCACTCCAGCCGCCGTACGACGGGCCCTTCCGGGTGCTGCGACGGGACGACAAGTCGTTCGTCATCGACATCGGCGGCAGGTCGGACCGGATTGCTGTGGACCGCCTCAAGCCGGCGCACGTGGACGTCGACCACCCACCACGGGTGGCCCTTCCGCCGCGGCGAGGCCGTCCCCCGTCCACGGTGCCCCCCACTCGACCGCCCACCACCTCACCGGACCCCCTCCCACGACCCGCCAGGGGTCGCTTCGGCCGGGTCATCAGGACCCCCCTCAAATTGACCCTGCCGGTGCAAGTCGATTCTGGGGGGACGTGTGTAGCGGCTGCCGCTGAGTTTTCACAATCGCCTTGCACCTATCAAGGACGCGGAGCGATCACCATGCCGGGCTCGTCCAGGACGCCCAGGCTCGCCCTCAACTTGCCAGGCCGCAGCCAGGACGCTGGGCCACGCCCCCTGGCGCCGGGCCTGGGCAAACCCCCTGGCGGAATAGATATATATTGCTGACTGATAAACGGTTTTTCAGAGTGCCTGAGTGTTTGATTTCATTAAAGCAACTCAGATGAATTCTAGCTTTTTGTCGCGTCCATTCTTCCGATCGACGTGGGAGCCCCGGCTCCTTCAATATGTTAATATCACCAAAGGGAGGAAAATTATAGCAATTCAATGTTGACTGTAATTAACTCAATGCACGCTTCCACTGGTCTATAGATGATGTAACTTACCCAGACAGGGGGTGGTGGGTGGGTGGTTGGCCCAGAGTTACAGAACGTTGTGGATAGTAAAAATACAACAACAAAAATGGAATAGTGGATCTGTAAGGCGCCCTAAAGTACTATTATACATCTAGACTCCAGAGCAAACTACACAACACTCACGGAGACACGCACTCAGGTCATCGAAGAAAAATGTAACATACCTGGACTTTATCTGAACTTCTGTCTTGTGAGATAAACCTAAGCGCAGGTATTTATGGGTCCACATAGGCCATATTTATTTTTTGCGCACTCCTTCCCTATCTCCTCCCTTTCCCTTTTCCCTCCCCAATCCACGTACACTGCTATAACACTTCCCTTCCTTATTTGAATTTTAACTTGATTCACCCTCTCTCCCCGATCTACCACTCACCCCACCCCCCCCCCCCCCCCTTTTTAACGTGCATCTTTATAAAATTCCTTTAAAGACTTCACAACCATGGTGGTCCAAACAACGCAACCCACACAACACAGTGCAACCTTGCTTTGTGATATCCTTGATATTGAGTGTCCGACAGGATAGTGCATAGGTACCCCATTTACCCTTAATCTGTCTACACTGGGTCCATTTCCATATCCGACTGAAACTCGTCTGATCGATGCTTCGCAAACATGGATTTGTATCACTGCAAAGTGTGCCGTCCCACGGATGGACGTTAAATTTGGTGTCCCGTCTGATAATATTAGCTCGTAGATGTTAAAGATTCCGTGGTGTCTTTCACAAAGAGTAGATGCCTGGTCATACGTCATATGCTTGTAATATCCACTTACCAGAAATAAAATATGGAGGAAATAGTTTGTGGATGTTTGCGTACAGTTGTTCTTTGTGTACAGTAAATAATAATAAAATGATTGAAGTAATCAACAACAGTTGCATCTACAGTTGTGGCCAAAAATATTGGCACCCCTGCACTTTTTTCAAATAACTCACGATTTTCCCGAAAAATACGTTGAAATTGACAAAAGTATTTGGTCTCCACAATTCCTGATTTCACTGTTAATATTACAGAACCTTTGTTTTTGATTCAGAACTTAATATATCCTTTTAAATCAGAAAATAAAAAGAAATGACATTGACAAGATTATTGAAACCCCAGACTTAATATTTGGTAGCACAGCCTTTGGACAAAATAACTACAGTCAAGCACTTACTATAGCCATGAATGAACTTCCTACACCTATCTACTAGCAGTTTGGCCCACTCTTCTTGTGCAAACTGCTCCAGTTCTCCCATATTTGAAGGGTGCCATCTCCCAACTGCTGTTTTGAGATCTCCCCACAGGTGTTCAATGGGATTTAGATCTGGACTCATTGCTGGCCACTTCAGAACAGTCCAACGTTTTGTCTTGAACCATTCCTGGATGCTTTTTAAAGTGTGTTTGGGGTCATTGACCTGCTGCAAGACCCATGACCTTCGACTGAGACACATCTTTCTGACACTGGGTTGAACATTGCGCTCCAAAATGCCTTCATAATCTCCTCATTTCATGATGCCATGCACACATTCAAGGCACCCAGTGCCAGAGGCAGCACAGCAACCCCAAAACATCACTGAACCTCCTCCATGTTTGACTGTAGGGAAGGTGTTCTTTCTTTGAAGGCTTCATTTTGTTTTCTGTAAACATAGAGATTATGTGCTTTACAAAAAAAGCTCTAATTTGGTCTCATCTCCCAGAAGGACAGGACATTCTCCCAGAAGGATTTTAGTTTATTCATGTGTGTTTTGGCAAACTCCAGTCAGGCTTTCTAATGTCTCTCTATCAGCAGTGGGGTCCTCCTGGGTCTCCTACCATAGAACCCCCTATTGTTGAGTTGGTGAGGGATGGTGCGAGTTGAAACTGTCGTACCTTGTGTCTGAAGGACAGCTTGAATCTGTTTGGCAGTTGATCAAGGTGCTTTCTCCACCATTCAAACAATCCTTCGCTGCAAACTTCGATCAAGTTTTCTCTTGCGGCCACGTTCAGGGAGGTTGGCTACAGTGCCATGGACCTTAAACTTCCTGATAACATTGCGTCCAGTGGACACAGGAACATCAAGGTCTCTGGAGATGGACTTGTAGCCTTGAGATTGTCCATGCTTGGCTACAATCTTGTGTCTGACCTCCTCAGACAATTCTCTGGTTTTCTTTCTTTTATCCATGCTCATTGCGGTACACACAGTGACACAAAACAGCAGAATGACTCTTTTTCTCTATTCAAACTGGTTGAATGAGTGATTTTTATATTGCAGGCACATGCAACTCACCACAGGTGAGTTCAATTCCAACGTAAAGGAGAATCACCTGCTTGAAATCTAATTATTATTTTATTTTTTAACAACTTCTAAGTGGTGCCAATGATATTGTCCGGGCCATTTTAGGATTTCTTTGTGGAATAAGATAAGAGTTAGTAAAAACTAGAACAATGCGACTGTATCGCCAATATGCCTCCACATGGTCCCACAATGGGTAGATGCCATCACTCTGTATATGTACGGGTAGTAGACCACGTTTGTGAAGTTTGGTGTTGATCGGATAAGGTTCCTTTTTCTTTCCAAGATGGCTACCAAACCAACTGATCTATGACATCATCATTTTCAAACTATATGCAACAGTGCTGTAAGATGATATTTGTAAAATTTCGCATCGATATGGTGAGCGGTTTCAGAGATATAATTATTTAATATTTTCCTTTAATCCAAAATGGCTGCCAAACCATGTGACCTATGATATCATAAATTTAATATTTCAATACAAATGTGTCATAGATCATGTGCATGCAATTTCAGATTTTTAGGATAAGGAATTTGATTGAAACATTTTTGGCAGGTATACCACTTCACCTATGATGTCATCATTATCATGCTTTTGTTCCCCATTGGGAGTACTTGATAATGTGCCAAGTTTCAAATTTTTCCATTCAGCGGTTTCTGAGAAATAAATTTTTAATTATTTGCATTTTATCCAAGATGGCTCCAAAATATTCTGCATGGGTGTCACTCCTACCCTGAAAGTTTCGTCTCAATCGGACATATGCTTACTGAGAAAAACGAGGTTTAGCCCGGATGGACGTACGGAAGTACGTACGGACGGAAGGACGGACAACCCGAAAACATAATGCCTCTGGCGACTTTGTCGGCGGAGGCAAACAATTTCAGCTTCTTTTGTTTGTTTTGTTCCACTGTAAACCAAAGCAATACACACGTGGATACCAAGAGATTTTTTAATTTCAACAATTTTCTGGAAGAAATGGTGCATTATTTGAAAAAAGTGCAAGAGTGCCAATATTTGTGGCGACGACTGTATACTATAAAAGGAGCTGTGCATGCATCCAAGCCCACCTATTGGTTGGACAGTTCACCTGACTCCGCCCACATTTTCTATACGATAGCCACCATGTTGGTGCTTATTGTTTTGTGAAGTCAAAGACATCTTCAGAGTTGTCATATTCATAATCACCATGCCCTCACTATAAGTTTTTCCTTCAATGTAAAATGACCCAAGCTCCAATTAAAAGGTTTTGAGCCGATAGGCATCACCGTCACGGGCCTTGTGAAGATAGGCCTCAGCGATCGAGGCAACGGTCTGTTGTTTATACACCACCCAAATAACTGTGTAGTATTCTCATATCACGTAGACGTAGGGCATTTACTACGGAGGTTACACAGGTCCTTGCTGTTATTTCCGACTATTTTCTCTTAAATGACTCGACCAGGAACCATATAACCAATGTCATTAAACAGGTATTTGTTGAGGACTTCCGAGAATCTCGCAACATTGTGAAAGAAAACATCCATCATTATTTACTTTAACCGATGTGTGCATGTGCATCAGGAAGAAGATTAATTGGTTTCGGGTCTCATGGTCACTTGTCAGTAGCGATTCCATGGGGTTTCCGCATAGCTCACGGGATTGTGAATTGGACAGGTAACCATGATGTAGGAGATGTAGGAGCTGTTACTATTGACATGTGGGAGCTGTTACTATTGTGGTTGCTGTGAAATTTGTGAAGGCATGGTTGAGGAGGGGAAAACCTTAAATATTCCGCCGTTTCGATGTTGGAATGCCTGGTTGCTTTTATGATTTGGGGGTGGGCGTGGGGGTAATGTGAGGAGGGGGTTTCAAGTTTTTCAATGGGGAGGGGATTGGCACATTAGAGTTAGGAGGGAGAGGGTGAGGACTTGGAGTTGTGGGGGGAGTGGAAGAGCAAGGTTGGGATAAAGTTGGGAAGGGGAGGTTGAGGCTTTGGGGACACAAGAGGGCTTTGGGGCCTCCCTGTGTCCAATAAAATATTCCAGGAACCCCCAGGGCTCGGCCTAGATAAGATACCCTCCCCTTTTTTTGCTACAATAACAAAAGTGCTTGCTATAAAAAAAATATTTATTAAAAGAAAGAGTGGTTGCTGTTGCTTGTACTACTACACTACTATTAGTAAGCCAACAAACAGAACTGAACTTTATAAACTTAACAGCTTTTGTTAATTTCAGTTTGCTGAGATTGCAGATAGCTTGCTTGTTAAACATGATACACAAAAATTGGCACAGCAGAACAAGAGAAAAAATAGGACCGCGGGTCCTGAAGTTCACCTGGATCAGGAGCAAGTCATGCAAATCCCTCACAAACCCCCTCAGACCCTGATATGTTTAATGTCATGAACAAACTTTGGTGCATCATGGGCAATGAAGATTGTGATCAAGTTCCATTGAATTAATGTGTGTGGTTTCAGAGAAGAGAGCACATACTTATTTTTTTTTGGGGGGGGGGGGGGGGTCAAACAGCTGTTCTCCACCATCTCTTATCTTCCCCCATCCAAAACCTTGATCTTTTCTACCCCCGTTAATTCACCCCAGATCCACTTTTTTGAAATAACTTCTTTCCTGGAAGTCCTAGCAGTGTCCATGTGTTTTTTTACCTCTCCCACCCCCTCGCCCCCCCTTCTTCCCATGCCTCCTCCCCCCAAGCCCTCTCCCTCCCACAGATCTCTCGATGTCCCTGCTCTCCATCCTGTCTCCCGCTCCCTTTATCATATGTTTTATGTGTCAGTTTTGTCTTTTTCTGATCAATGTTAGCTCTTACATGAGCCTCGATCTTGTATACAAAAATAAATTTTAAAAAACCTCCCCCTTCCCCTCCACTCCTCACCCCGTAATACCTCTTAATGAGCGCAGATTTTGATGCGGTCAAAACACCTTCATTAGGCATCAGATATGAAGCTTGTGGCCAAGTTTCTTCAAAATTGTGTGTGTAGTTTCAGTGAAGAGAGCAAATACCTATTTTTGGGGGGGGGGGGGAGGGGGCAAACACCCCCGCCCTCCCGTAGACCCCCTTAATGAGCGCAGATTTTGATGCGGTCAACACACCTTCATTAGGTATCGGATATTAATATTGTGGCCAAGTTTCACTAAAAATGTGTGTGTAGTTTCAGTGAAGAGAGCAAATACCTATTTTTTTTGGGGGGGGGGGGGTCAAATGTCCCCCGCCCCCACCCCCTTCTCCCCTTCCCCGTGGACCCCCTCAATGAGCGCAGATTTTGATGCGGTCAATACACCTGTAGATGAAAACTTCCTGTCTGGCATCATCACAGGTGATGGGATTTCGGTTTATGGCTGCGACCCTGAGACCAAGTGTCAGTCATCTCGGTGGAAGACCCCGTCGTCACCTCGACCAAGGAAAGATAGACAGGTGCGCTCGAACATGAAGACCACGTTGATTGTGTTGTTTTGACAGGGAAGGTGTTGTGCACAATGATTTGTTCCACAAGGTGAGCCGGTGGATTATTTGGCCGTTCTGAAACTCTTAAAGTGCAGGTTGACGGAAGGGAAGCAAGTTGTGGATGTTGCATCCACGACGATGCGCAACACGTTCAGCACTCTCCACCTGGGAACCTTTGGCCAAGGACATTTCCCTGGTTCCCCACATTTGGTACCAAACGACTTTTTCCTGTTCCACTGACTAAAACACATCCTAAAAGGAAAGATTTCAGGATGTGTCATCGAAAATGCAACCCGGGAACTGAAGCCATCCCAAAAGAGGACCAGAGATGCTTCAAAAAATGGAAGAACCAATCAAATCACCGTGTTCAATCTGGAGGAGACTACTTTGAAGAGGCTTCCTTTGATTAACTGTGGTTTTAGTGTTGTAAGATTGAATCTGGTCCTGAGACTTTTTGATTAAACATTTAAACCTCATACAACTATAGTTTCCGAATAATAGTAGTCATTTTCATGGAAACATTGACCATTGTGTTCCCATCTTTTTTATGCCTCCATTGACGAAGTCGCCGGAGACATTATGTTTTCAGGTTGTCTGTCCGGCTGTCTGTCCGTCCGTGATAGATTTTCCTTACCGCGATAACTTGAGATCGGCTGAAGGGATCTTAGTCAAACTTGGTGCAGGTATGTAAAATGAGGTAAAGATGAACTGATTAGATTTTTGGCTCATGAGGTCAAAGGTCAAAGGTTAGAGGTCATGTTAGGTAACAAAAAATCCTGTTACCGCGATAACTTGTGAACCAGTGATGGGATTCTCACCAAATTTGGTACAATTATGTAGAATGATGTAAAGATGAACTGATTAGATTTTGGGGTCAATATGTGAAAGGTCAAAGGTCAAAGTCTGTAATATGTCTATAACTTGAGAACCGTTGAAGTGATCTAATTCAAACTTGGTACAGGTATGTATCATGATGTAAAGATTAACTTATTAGATTGTGGGGTCCCGAGGCCAAAGGTCAGAGGTCATGTCAGGTAAAAATGTAATAACTTGTGAACAGCTGAAAGGATTTAAATTAAAACTTGGTATCGGTATGTATGATGATGTAAACATGAACTGATAAATTTTGGATCAAGAGGTCAAAGGTCAGAGGTCATGTCAGGTAAATTGTGATAACTTGAGAACAGCTGAATGGATTTAAATCAAACTGGATACAAATCAAACTGTATTATAATGATGTAATAATGTGGGCAGAGGGTGAAAAATAACTGCCATACCCATTTCTACATGCTGGAGTTAATGGGTGAAGAAACCTCATTCAGGCATATACCTCGTTTGGTTCCAAAGTTATACCATTTTTTGTTTTTCAACATGGCCGACCGTGGCCATCTTGGATTTTGAGGTCAACATGACCCCCAATCCAAAAAATGACCATCCCATCAGATTTCACACCTCAAAATTAGTGGAAAATAACCCCTCATTCATGATTCTAGTTTATTTGGTTCAAAAGCCTCATGCCTGAAATGACCACCGGCGCCCATTCTCGAATTCACGCTCTAGCGGGGTTAGCCCCCATATTTCCGAGGTACATAGGAGCTAAATCTTTTCTAAATAGTCCAAGGTATGTAGAACAACAATACAAAAGGTAGGAACATTCAATGATCTCTCTGACTCTCTCGAAAATCCTCTCTATCTCTTTGCTGATGACTCCACTCTCTGCCGCTCCATTCCTCTTCCCTCAGATCGGCAGTCTGCTGCCTCCTCACTCTCTGAAGACCTGGAC
Organism: Myxine glutinosa; assembly: GCF_964187855.1. Classification (NCBI taxonomy): domain Eukaryota; kingdom Metazoa; phylum Chordata; class Myxini; order Myxiniformes; family Myxinidae; genus Myxine; species Myxine glutinosa. The sequence continues at coordinate 20,677,759 of NC_136269.1, forward strand.
AAAATCACAGACTGGTCAAACAAGTGGAACATGTCTTTCAATCCTGACAAATCTCACACTCTTACTATGTCTCTCCGAAAAGATCGACTGGACAACCCTCCCATCTACTTTCTCAACAATCCTCTCCAAGAAGTTCTGTCGCTCAAGATTTTGGGTCTCACTATCTGCCAAGATCTTTCTTGGGAAAACCACATTTCCAAGCTGGCCTCCAAAGCCAGTCGCCGACTGGGCATCCTCCGTCGTGCGAAGTCCTTCCTCGGCACACCTGAGCTCCTCACCACATACAAGGCTTTCATCCGCAGCTCAATGGAATACTGTTCTCCCCTATGGGCCGGTGCTCCTGCCTCACACCTAGCTCGGCTTCACGCTGTTGAAACCAAAGCTTTCAGAATTATTGGAATCTCCCGCGATGAAGCTATCTCTGAGGGCCTTTCACTCACTCACCGCAGGCAGGTAGGTGGTCTTTCTGTCTTCTACCGACTCCTCTCCGGCCTTGCACCCCCAGCTCTCTCTGTGCTCTGTCCCCCAAATATTCCTACAGGTCGCACAAGATCTGCCAGCAACCCTCTGATGGTTAAACTGCCGAAATCTCGGCTCTCTGCTCACCTTCACTCTTTCATTCCTCTTTTCTCCCGCCTCTGGAACAAACTCCCTCACTCCCTTCAATCCCACTCCTCCCTCCAGGTCTTTAAAACAGCTGTTCACCACCATCTCTTATCTTCCCCCATCCAAAACCTTGATCTTTTCTACCCCCGCTAATTCACCCCAGATCCACCTTGTTTGAAATTCCAACTTCTTTCCTGGAAGTCCTGGCAGTGTCCATATGTTTTATACCTCTCCCACCGCCCCCTTCCCATGCCCCCCCCCCCCCCCCAAAGCCCTCGCCCTCTCTCAGATCTCTCGATGTCTCCATGTCTCTCGGTCCCTGCTCTCAAATGTTGTGTTTGTGTCCTTCCCCCTCTCTCCCCATCTTGTCTACCGCTCCCGATGTTATATGTTTTATGTGTCGGTTTGTCTTTCTGTGTGATTAATGTTCGCTCTTTCACGAGCCTCGATCTTGTATACAAAAAAAAAAAAAAAAAAAAAAAAAAAAAACATAATGGTCACGGATGCCATGAATATGACTCTACTATAAGAGCCATCTCTTTGTTGCGTACGCAAGTGGTGGTATTAAGTGTTGGTATTAAGTGGTAGCATCAAGTGGTGGAATTAAGTGGTGTCATAAAGTTGTTGTATTAAGTGGTAGTGGTAAGTTGTGGTATTAAGTGGTGGTATTAAGTTGTGGCACTAAGTTGTGGTATTAAGGGGTGGTATTAAGTTGTGGAACTAGGTTGTGTTGCTAGGTTTGGTATTAAGTGGTGGCATTAAGTGGTTTGGTTCCATTATGTGTTCCATATGTCCCTAACCTACCCACGTGTATGCGTGTATCGTGTATTATAAGTTCCACACCTTAATACTACCACCTAATACCACCACTTAATACCACATCTTAGTGCCACAACTAAATACCACCACTTAATATCATAACGTAACACAACATACTACCACAACTTTACGACACCACTTAATACCACCACTTAACACCACCACTTAATGCCACCACTTAACACCAAAACTTTACGACACCACTTAATACCATCACTTGGTGCTACCACTTAATACCGACAATTAATACCACCACTTGCGTACGCAACAAAGAGATGGCTCTTATAGTAGAATCATATTCATGGAATCCGTGACCATTATATTCCTACCTTTTGTATTGTTGTTCTACGTACCTCGGACTATTGTGTATTGTGTATTGTAATACGTGTATTGCTGTATAACGGACTGACAGTGCTGGAGCATACGATGGGGAAGGAATCAAAATTCCGCCGTGATTGCGTATGTATTAAATAGATAGCTGTTCTATACCGATATAAAACTCGGCCGTAACAAATTATTAACCATTATCACTATTACTAAAATTAAATAGTCAACCACATCGTTTTCCCTTACATATAATTATATAAAACAATTTCTTGCCTTAGTATGATCGGGGATTGGAACGTGGCACCTTTCTTGTCCATGGCGGCCGAATCCGATGTAATAAAGTCGGACATACAACCCTTGAAGTTGAACGCTCCTAGTAACGCTCCGAGTGAGGAATAAACGGGGAATCCCGAAACAACTGTTCAACTGTGGAGACGAAGTTCACTGGATGAAAAGCAATTGTGTACAAAGTGAATGTGTGAATGAGCTTGGGTTTTGCCCCTTGGTGGAAAAGGGACACAAAACACCTTCTGTTGGACGGTTGGACCTCAACGCGGCTCTTTAAGTTTAACAGAACGTCGAGCGCGACCGCTCTCCGGGCCACCGATCGACTATTGGTGGTGGTAGTAGTGGTGGTAGTGGTAGTGGTGGTAGTAGTAGTGGTGGTAGTGGTAGTGGTAGCCGCTTCAATCGCGGAGCTCGCGTTACCAACCGGACAATAACTGGGGTTCGGGGAACGAAAGTAAAAAAACACGTAACGCTCGATGATGGATGGAGGGAGGATTGAAGGAAGGACGAGGAATGAGTTGCGTGTGAGGAGATCATCCATTGGTCGTTCGTTTCGTGCTATCGAGCCGCCTCTCCGCGGCCGCTGTTGACATCAGTTGGCGGGTTCGCGCCGCCGACGGACACTGACTGTGGGGTCGCCGCGGGACTATGGCGCATGACTGGTACCGTCCGGAGGAAACGTTACGCCTCGTCCTGCTTGCCCTCCTCTGTCTCACCTCGTCCCAGGCAAACGGCACTTTTACCGCACGGGTAAGTTCGCAGGGTCCGCGGTTAAATCACTTCAGGAATCATGATGGAGTCGTTCATCGATTGTTAAGATGCAAAAGTATATTGGCAGAAAAAGATCCCAACGTTTCATGATTGTTCATACTGGGTTTAGGGTAACGTGCTAGGCTTTGGGGGTTGCGTGCTGAGTTTAGGGTTTACCTGTTGGGTTTAGGGTTTGCGTGCTGGGCTTTGGGTTTGCGTGCTGGGTTTAGGGTTTGCGTGCTGGATTTAGGGTTTGCGTGCTGGGTTTAGGGGTTGCGTGCTGGGTTTAGGGTTTGCGTGCTGGATTTAGGGTTTGCGTGCTGGGTTTAGGGTTTGCGTGCTGGGTTTAGGGTTTGCGTGCTGGGTTTAGGGTTTGCGTGCTGGGTTTAGGGTTTGCGTGCTGGGTTTAGGGGTTGCGTGTTGCGTTTAGGGGTTGCGTGCTGGGTTTAGGGGTTGGTGTGCTGTGTTTAGGGTTTGCGTGCTGGGTTTAGGGGTTGCGTGCTGGGTTTAGTTTAGGGTTTGGCGTGCTGTGTTTAGGGTTTGCGTGCTGCGTTTAGGGTTTGCGTGCTGGGTTTAGGGGTTGCGTGCTGGGTTTAGGGTTTGGCGTGCTGTGTTTAGGGTTTGCGTGCTGGGTTTAGGGTTTGCGTGCTGAGTTTAGGGTTTGGCGTGCTGTGTTTAGGGTTTGCGTGCTGGGTTTAGTGGTTGGCGTGCTGGGTTTATGGGTTGGCGTGCTGAGTTTTGGGGTTGGCGTGCTGGGTTTAGGGGTTGGCGTGCTGGGTTTAGGGGTTGCATGCTGGGTTTAGGGTTTGCATGCTGGGCTTTGGGGTTGCGTGCTGGGCTTTGATACTGCGTGCTGGGTTTTGGGGGCGCATGCTGGCTTTTGGGGGCGCGTGCTGTGCTTTGATGGCGCGTGCTATGTTTTGGGGTGGCATGCTGGGTTTAGGGGTTGCGTGCTGGGTTTAGGGGTTGCGTGCTGGGTTTAGGGGTTGTGTGCTGGGTTTAAGGGTTGCGTGCTGCATTTAGGATTGCGTGCTGGGTTTAAGGGTTGCGTGCTGGGTTTAAGGGTTGCGTGCTGGGGTTTGGGGTTGCGCGCTGGGGTTTGGGGTTGCGTGCTGGGTTTTGGGGTTGCGTGCTGGGCTTTGATACTGCGTGCTGGGTTTTGGGGGCGCGTGCTGGCTTTTGGGGGTGCGTGCTGGGGTTTGGGGTTGCGTGCTGGGCTTTGATGGTGTGTGCTGGGCTTTGATGGTGTGTGCTGGGCTTTGATGGTGTGTGCTGGGCTTTGATGGTGTGTGCTGGGCTTTGGGGTTGCATGCTGGGCTTTGGGGTTGCGTGCTGGGTGTTGGGGTTGCGTGCTGGGTGTTGGGGTTGCGTGCTGGGTTTTGGGGGCGCGTGCTGGGCTTTGATGGCGCGTGCTGGGCTTTGATGGTGTGTGCTGGGCTTTGATGGTGTGTGCTGGGCTTTGATGGTGTGTGCTGGGCTTTGATGGTGTGTGCTGGGCTTTGATGGTGTGTGCTGGGCTTTGATGGTGTGTGCTGGGCTTTGATGGTGTGTGCTGGGCTTTGATGGTGTGTGCTGGGCTTTGATGGTGTGTGCTGGGCTTTGATGGTGTGTGCTGGGCTTTGATGGTGTGTGCTTGGCTTTGATGGTGTGTGCTGGGCTTTGATGGTGTGTGCTGGGCTTTGATGGTGTGTGCTGCGCTTTGGGGTTGCATGCTGTGCTTTGGGATTGCGTGCTGAGTTTTGGGGTTGCGTGCTGGGCTTTGGGGTTGCGTGCTGGGCTTTGGGGTTGCGCGCTGGGCTTTCATGACGCGTGCTGAGCTTTGATGACGCATGCTGGCTTTTGGGGGCGCGTGCTGGGCTTTGATGGTGCGTGCTGGCTTTTGGGGGTGTGTGCTGGGCTTTGATGGTGTGTGCTGGGCTTTGATGGTGTGTGCTGGGCTTTGATGGTGTGTGCTGGGCTTTGATGGTGTGTGCTGGGCTTTGATGGTGTGTGCTGGGCTTTGATGGTGTGTGCTGGGCTTTGATGGTGTGTGCTGGGCTTTGATGGTGTGTGCTGCGCTTTGGGGTTGCATGCTGGGCTTTGGGGTTGCGTGCTGAGTTTTGGGGTTGCGTGCTGGGCTTTGGGGTTGTGTGCTGGGCTTTAATGACGCGTGCTGGGCTTTGATGACGCATGCTGGCTTTTGGGGGTGCGCGCTTGGCTTTGATGGCGCGTGGTGAGCTTTGTAGATGGCGTGCTGGGCTTTGGAGGTACCGTGCTGAGCTTTGGGGGCACGTGCTAGGCTTTGGGACGTGTACGGTGTTTGGGGGTCACGTGCTGGGTTTTTGCGGTGCGTGCTGTGGTTTTGAGATGTATGTGGTGTTTTGGGGTGTGTGTGGGATTTTGGGGTGTGTGTGGGTTTTTGGGGTGTGTGGGGGGGGGGGGGAGGTTGGGGTGTGTGGGAGGGGGGGGGGGTTTGGGGTGTGTGTGTTGGGTGTTTGGGGTGTGTGCTGGGTGTTTGGGGTGTGTGCTGGGTGTTTGGGGTGTGTGCTGGGTGTTTGGGGTGTGTGTGGGGGGTTTGGGGTGTGTGCTGGGGGTTTGGGGTGTGTGCTGGGGGTTTGGGGTGTGTGCTGGGGGTTTGGGGTGTGTGCTGGGTTTTTGCGGTGCGTGCTGTGGTTTTGAGATGTATGTGGTGTTTTGGAGTGTATGTGGTGTTTTGGGGTGTATGTGGTGTTTTGGGGTATGTGTGCTGGGTTTTTGTGGTGTGTGGGGGGTTTGGGTGTGTGCTGGGTGTTTGGGGTGTGTGCTGGGTGTTTGGGGTGTGTGCTGGGTGTTTGGGGTGTGTGCTGGATTTTTTGGGGAATGCGTCCCATATGCTCGCGTAAGTTAGGGGACGTTAAGTATCCCACAGTGTTCTTCGAAAAGAGTATGCCATTGTACATCTGTGTCTCAGTGATAGCGTAACCAGCAGGTCAAATTAGTGTTTGAATACTGGTTCAATAAGCAATTGTTAAATAATGGTTGATAGCCAGTGTGAAAAACTGTAGTTCATATTCAAGAAGGTCTTTAAGTGGACATTTAAATTCATGACGTGCATCAAACCGATGAAGACTCTAATATATACTTATGTGCACACCAACACAACGTCATAGATGTGCAAAATGGTCTACAATACGCTCACAGGGATTGCTCATCCTTTGCTGTCATCATGACATGGTCTGGTCATTCTCAAGAGGATGCTATACATATACATGCCGATGTTGCAAGTCTTGCAAACAGGCAAATAGTGGATTTGTCACGGCAGGAAGTAGGTAGGGTTGGGTGTAATAAGGAGTGTAAACTGCTCATGGTGACGCTATGTTATACGACAAGTTGGCGCATCAGTCTTCACAGCCGTGGGGCATTTGTCACTCTCTTGCTATTTTATTGACAAGCGACGACCGCGGCTTCAGTATGGCATTGTGCGTTTTATTCATTTTGTGGTTTTGTGCTGGGCGTTTGTATTGTGCATTTTTTGTGCTACCCGAACCATTTGCCGGTCGGATGAATGATGTTAAATGAATGTTTTATGTCTTTAATTTCCTCTCTGTGTTGTCTAAATCTTTACTTGGATCAAAAGATGTGAGCCTCGACGAAGAGAGACAAAAAAGTCCTGTATGGCATTACCTGGTCTCATTTCTTGCCTAGAGGTACGCACACTCTCCTCTCAGCTGTCCAGCTTGGTTTTGAATCTCAACACAGGTATAAACTGTCGTTCTGGTGTCTCGCAGTCAGGGAGAGGCATCAATGCGTGTGTCTCCCTCGGATGGACGTTAAACTGGGTGTCCCATCTGCCAGCAATCGTTGGTGGATGTTAAAGATTCCACGGTGTTCTTCACAAAGAGTAGTGGAGTTATTACCGCCATCCTCAACAAATTACAAATTTCTGCCTGGACTGCGGGTAGCAAGCGGTCTGGTCTTCTTGAAGGTTCCTTAACACCACGTTATACTGTTATCTACCTGAGAATGCGGTCACTGTCTGGGCAGCACCTCCTGCACTATAAAGAAACTGAGCAGGTAGTTTGCATGTTTCCCATGAACAGCCTTCTTTGTATATGAAGGGAAACCAATTCAATCTGTTCATTTATTAAATAGAATCAATGAAATGATTTCTCAAACAAGATGGTGTTGTTACGTTTGTGGGGGTAGTAATAAAATACCTTAGGACCAGATAGGATTGTATAGGGTAGTGTGCTCCGAATGTCACCATGAAGAAGAAGAAGAACCTCCATGTAACTAAGTGGGGAATCCGTTAGACCGGATGTCGCGTAAGGTCGTATATTTGTCTCCATGGCGATGGGTGGAGCTATGTTAATTAGGTGGGGTATAAGGGCAAATAGCGGATTATTAAATTAAATAAACGGGTCGGTCATTCCATGTCAAATCATCAAAGAATCTGCCGTCATCTCTCAGATTTTTGTAAAACTTTGGGAACCAATTGGGACCCATGAAAAACGTCAAGAACTCAAATATTTTTGCTAACAGCCTCTTAATTAGTGAGATACAGACTAACGAACTTTGGACTAATTAGCGCGACGTCGCGAATTCAAATGGCCATATCTCTAAAAGTATAACACCTAGAGAGCTGGTTTTGGTGTCATTTTAAAGGTATTTTCATGCCCTATGAATTTGTCTGGGCAACATTTTCCTACCTCCAACCACAAAAAAGTTATCACAAAATATAAACTTCAATTGTGAATCCCCAAAAAATGTATCCTTCAAATTTCCTCAAATTCATTCCAGAGGTACCTTATGATGTCACGAAGCTTCCACATAAATTTTGTGATGGGCACTCCAATAGTTTCTGAGATATGAGCAATAATGTACATGTACGTATGGCATATAGGTTCGAAAATCAGCATTTGTAATGTATTGTTACTGATCGCGGTTTAGGATGTTATTTGCCGAGCGAAGGCTCCGCGACCGAACAGTTGTTCCCCCGACTCACCCGATTCACCCAGAACTTTGGCCGTATCGCACCGCAGCTGCCCAATCTGGAAAAGACTAAAACGACGAAATGCAAAGAGGAAAAGGAATAAGACGAGAAGACGGACAGAAGAGTAATTGGATTTATTATACACACAAGCAAAAAGAAAGCAGTCACGTTTATTTACAACACATAAGACGCAGGTGACACAGTGCAAATACTAGCTTATACAGACTTAATTAAATACCCAGGGACAAGACACACAGAACAAACTCACGTACACAAGAAGGGTGGAAAGGCAGGAGGTGGATGGCTGGAGGGAGAGGAAGGTCCAAGGGGGTCCTGCAGCACGATCGGCGCTTTTAGCAGCCGCCGTTCCTTCGCGGCCCTGCTCAAAACCGCCGTCCAGGCCCCAAGCGGCTGTTGGGTGTTGTTGCTGCTGTGGCCGCCGCTTGCTTTGCCAGGACTCGTCTGACTCGTCTGGTCCAAACCCTCAACTCAACAACACTCTTGCACGTCTCCCTGTCCAACCACTCTTTCTCTCTTGGTCCAACCACTCTTTCTCTTTCTTGGTCCAACCACTCTTTCTCTCTCTTGGTCCACTCACTCCTCACCACCGACCACCCCACGCTTCTTGCGCGCGCGCCTTTATAGCGCCTCCGGCGATCAAGCCGCCGGCCTTTAGGACACGCCCATCGGTGTGCTCACCTCGGCCCTGGTTGGTCACGCGACCCTCTGGCTCCGCACTTGATGACGACGGGCGGGCACGCCCCTCTTCCCCGACCCGAGCACATGTTCAATGGTGGTTTTGGAGGGGATGTAATTGGCAATCGAGGCTTGGCAATGACGAAAGGGGTTGTGAAAGGAAATGGAGATTTTGGGGATGGGAATGAAAGGGGATCTATTCTCTTTCACTGGTGCAATGGAGTACTTCAATTAATGGGAGACACAGCCTTACCCTAAAACACAGAATAAGATATAACTATCGAACAGGGGTATTCTATTATTGGCTGACGTGTATGCTTGTGGACTAATTATGGGATGCCCTTTTACCTTTACACAGCTCCGGAGGCAGGGGGCGCAGAATAAACAATAATAATAATAATAAAGCACACAATCAAAAAAATATACAGTCCTCATATCCGCAACACTGCACCCTCCTCCTCTTAGGCACGCCCCGGGCCTACAACTTTTTTTATTTAGTGTGACACGTAGGTGTAGTTCCCTCTACTTTTAACCTGACCCTGAGTGCGACAGTTTTAAAACATAAATAAATGTGTCCCGCTGCTCCATTGCACCCTGCCTAACAGACTTACGCCCACAGTTAACCGAATTGCGGAATGGTCTTCAAACTACACACTGACGGTGGGGAGCATTATTTACAATGACGCTATTTTTATTTACAAGACTAACCCAGGACCTGTGATTGTTCTTTCTGGGGGGGGAGACAGTCTGCTCTGCATCAATGCACCATGAACGCACCCAAAAACGCACCAATACACACCCAAGCACCAATCGGTGCAGTCACCATTGTTCATCAATGTTCAATCAAAATAAAATCAACAACCCCTAACCCTGCAGGTGGTCTCTTGCTCTTCGGCTCCCTCTGCTGGTTATTATTATTGTCTTCCAGTTGTTGTCATTCTTTCATTTTCTTACTGGCGGCCTATTTGCAATAAAGTGTGCCCAACGTGTCCATTTTTATTTATTTTATTTATGGCCCACAGGGCCGACTACATGTGGTTCACCTGTGGGGCATCGGTGCCCTGTGGCCAAGGTCCGCCAGCAAGATTTCGGGCCCTCATGGCCGGTTCCAGCAGAGGGGCCATGTCCCGGCACGGACCATGGGGTCCATAAGTGGTGCTCGGCCACAGACATGTGGTCCATAATGTGGTGCATCGATGCAGACAGCTGGTTCTGGGAATTCCGGGCGCACAATGGAGGACTCACGCACGCTCCCCTCGGCACCCAATGGCGCACAGGTCATGTGGGAGACAAAAGAGACAATTGAGCGAGGGGTAAGGTCACAAGGGTCCACATCAATAAGGCAATGCAAGGCGAAATGCGTATGGAGGGCGAAGTGAGAAAGCTCGTCCCTACCGTACGTCACCCCCCTATTACCTACACTACCCTTGCCCTTACCCCATATTTACAAAATCTACCCATTTACAAATTCGTCACTACTGTCACGTCTTCCCCATATTTCTCCCATAAACCAAATTCGTCTTCTCTCCCTCCTAACCAATCAAATTTGCCATTTCCAACTCTCATCATCAATCCTCATAAGGAGGAAGAGATGGAACATCAAAGCACAATGTCACACCCACGTCATGATGCGTCTCACAATCCAAACATTTGCACAGTAAAAAATAATCAAAACATGGCATGGTGTGGAGTACCTGTCACCTCAGGTGAGTGGATGCAGATGGTGCGAGGAGATCCTTCATCCTAACCATCCTCTAAATGATTTTAACACACTTTACACTACCCGGGGTCTTTCCCTGCCAATCCATTGGCCAACTTACACTATGGGTTCTAAAAACCAATTCCCATTGACCAAACTGTGGTGCTTCTCAATTTGGGGTCTCACTCCCCCGATTCATCTCCCGGTGCCCTTGCACAATTTCTGGGCTGTGACGTGTAGCTCTCCCAGCAGGTCTACCCACCTGCACACCTCCACCACTGTAGTTGCCACCCGAGCTTACCTAGCTCCTCACCCTAACCTAACTAACTGGGGAAGACCCCTCCTGGTTCTGTCACCCCTTGGTGCCCTCTGGCACTGGGCTACCCGGGTCCGTCCTCCGGATCCTCGGGCCCCATCCACAACTACCGGCTCCCAGAGCCCACCTGCGGCCTCACCTGGCCGACATCCTCACAGTGGTGGAGTGCCCAAACCAACTACACACACTAACAGGCTACACGCCCAGCCATTTCCACAACACTAATGCACCCATCCAAAGACCATTCTTTCACCCGCACTACAGATGCCAATATCCAACCACAATTTACCTGTACCCTCTACCTAACACTTACACTACCCGCCCCGGGTATCCGTGATGGGGGTCCACTCTTCCCCCATTCACACCTTCGCACCATCCACTCCACTCCACAATTTCCACCATACTCACTCCACGACCATCCATTCCAATACTCCATACCATTTATTCCATACACCTGTCCTCCATTCACCTGTCGTTGCACACCTGTGCAATCATACCTGGTGCCACCTGCACCCTCCTCCTCTTCCTGGACCAGTTGGTCAACACAACACACATCACCATCACTCACTCATACACTGCTCCACACACCTGTTCAGTTGCACACCTGTGCAATCACACCTGTTCAATCCTCAAACACACGGCATCATCTCATCTAACTACTCCCCTCTGAAACTTGCGCTTCCCAGTCGTCCCTTTAAACTATTGCGCTCCCTCGTCATTATCATCCACACTAATCTACCTGCGTCCCCACTACAGGTGTCATTGTCACTAACTAACCTTAACGTTACCTAATGTCATCTTCTAGGTCCCTACACACAATATCCTAACCCACCCGGGCTAGTTTTCACTGCCATCAACCCCATAATCTATAGCGCATTTGCCCCACCTCGCCGTGAGGGATAGTGGATTGCCCATCCCACCACATCGGGGAGGTCCCACTATCAATTTTGCTCGTCCAAATTCCAACCAATTCAAAAATTTTCCATTTACTGCCAATTCTACCCACTATTATAAATTTCGTATCAAATCACGATCACTATCACTATCACCATCATCACAGTCCACTATATCCTAGCCTCGGTGCGTCGTGACATCATTAAACTCGGTTCGTAAAGCTGAGCAATGAATTCGGGTGGTTTGGTCACCTGCAGGTTGAATCCGTCCGGCTTTCGGTTCAAGGGAGGTGGTTTGGTTGGGCCGAGATTCCACGCACCATCTCGGCGCGGCACCTTGCGGTCCCGGGCCCGATGGCTCAATCTCCCCCGGTCGGAACCCCGTCCCCACGAGGGGGCACCGGTCCGCTTCCTCCCACTCGCCCTTGAACCGGACCGGTCGCCTCGCCCGCCAAGGCCCGGACTCGACCGTGCGGGGCGGGGCCAAGCCCGATTCGGCAACGACGCTTTGAAGAGAAACGACGCAGCTTCGATCCGCGCCGGGCCCTGCATCCAACAAAGCACGCCACGCCCCGAGCGCTCGCATCGGCTATCCGTCGCCCTAACCGCTAACCCGGTTACCGTCGATGCTTCACTTGCATGCTCACACGCATACGCTACCCCTTTCACCCTCACAAAACCCGGCGTTCCAACGCCGTCCGTACATTCCACCAACGCACTCCCTGTTACAAACCACACCTCTCGCGCACACTCTTGCGCACACTCGCCGCTCGCACACCTCGGTCCACACCTCTCCTCCGTTACGTCCTCCGTAACACTCACCATGGGCGTGCACTCTTGCATCCACCCACTAACGCGCTCGGATGGGCTCTCCCACACTCGCGCTACCACCAACCCAGGTGTGCTTCCTCGCACACCCTCTACCATTCCAAGCGTGCATTCTCGCACCCGCTCCACCACCAACTCACTCTCCGGGTCACTCTCACCCTCGCACGTACACTCCGTACACCCCGACGTGCATTCTCGCTCGCACTCGGTTTCACTCCCACACTTTATAACACACCCACTCGCCGACGCACACTTTTTCCTCACACGCGTGCCATTTCCACTCACACGGGACCCTTTACCAACGCCCGGGTGCCATATCGATCCCAATCGCGCGACAATTCTTTTGTCGCCAAACATCCTCCTGCAAAATCTACCCGCACAATATACAGCACGACTCACCTGGGGGATCCTTTTCTCCACGCGAACCTGCAAACTTCCATTCGGGTTAAGCACAGCATCATGATGTGAGCAGGGACTTTGTACATAATCCATTTCTCCCTGCAATTCCCGGGCTACCTCCGTCATCTCTTCAATTTTAATTCCCAGCACTGCTTTTTCTTTATTAACCTCGGCGACCGCTGGCTTTAATAAAACACCCTCCTCTACCTCAGCGGTCGCCGGCTTTTCCAAACCCCGGGTCGCGATTTCTACCCCTGTCATTGTACCCGTGCTTTTCTCAACTTCGTTCAACCGGCGCTTCTCGACCCGCGTTACCTCCTCGTGCACCCGTGGGACCTGCTCGCCCAACCTGCGGTCAATGTCTTCCTGTATTCTTTTTGCCGTGGCGTTCATTTGCTCCTGAAATCCAACCGGGTTGTACCTTGCTTCGTGCCTCACTTTTCCCATGTTTATCCCCTGGGTAGCCATCATTGCATCAAATCCCTTACTGTCACCCATCAGAGAGGCACCGAAATGCATCATCAAAACGCCCCAGTCCATTGGCACTGCGGGTCCGGCTACCGCCCGCTCGTGCGGGGCGCCTTTTTGCGCGCCTGAAACCTCGTGCACGAGAGCGCCATTTTGTGCGTCTGATACCCCCTCAACCGCCTCCTCATTGCTCCCCTCCATTTGATCCTGGGTTACTCCTAACCCCTCCTCTAGCTCACCCACCGGCATTCGATCGCCTTGACCAGCCATGGCGCGATTTCAAAATTCGGCTTTTATTTCTTTAAAACACAATTTTTCAGCAGCTCGTAATTTTGAGCGCGTTAAGCGCGCTTCGGGTCCGATCTCACTTCCTGACACCAATTTGTTACTGATCGCGGTTTAGGATGTTATTTGCCGAGCGAAGGCTCCGCGACCGAACAGTTGTTCCCCCGACTCACCCGATTCACCCAGAACTTTGGCCGTATCGCACCGCAGCTGCCCAATCTGGAAAAGACTAAAACGACGAAATGCAAAGAGGAAAAGGAATAAGACGAGAAGACGGACAGAAGAGTAATTGGATTTATTATACACACAAGCAAAAAGAAAGCAGTCACGTTTATTTACAACACATAAGACGCAGGTGACACAGTGCAAATACTAGCTTATACAGACTTGATTAAATACCCAGGGACAAGACACACAGAACAAACTCACGTACACAAGAAGGGTGGAAAGGCAGGAGGTGGATGGCTGGAGGGAGAGGAAGGTCCAAGGGGGTCCTGCAGCACGATCGGCGCGTTTAGCAGCCGCCGTTCCTTCGCGGCCCTGCTCAAAACCGCCGTCCAGGCCCCAAGCGGCTGTTGGGTGTTGTTGCTGCTGTGGCCGCCGCTTGCTTTGCCAGGACTCGTCTGACTCGTCTGGTCCAAACCCTCAACTCAACAACACTCTTGCACGTCTCCCTGTCCAACCACTCTTTCTCTCTTGGTCCAACCACTCTTTCTCTTTCTTGGTCCAACCACTCTTTCTCTCTCTTGGTCCACTCACTCCTCACCACCGACCACCCCACGCTTCTTGCGCGCGCGCCTTTATAGCGCCTCCGGCGATCAAGCCGCCGGCCTTTAGGACACGCCCATCGGTGTGCTCACCTCGGCCCTGGTTGGTCACGCGACCCTCTGGCTCCGCCCTTGATGACGACGGGCGGGCACGCCCCTCTTCCCCGACCCGAGCACATGTTCAATGGCGGTTTTGGAGGGGATGTAATTGGCAATCGAGGCTTGGCAATGACGAAAGGGGTTGTGAAAGGAAATGGAGATTTTGGGGATGGGAATGAAAGGGGATCTATTCTCTTTCACTGGTGCAATGGAGTACTTCAATTAATGGGAGACACAGCCTTACCCTAAAACACAGAATAAGATATAACTATCGAACAGGGGTATTCTATTATTGGCTGACGTGTATGCTTGTGGACTAATTATGGGATGCCCTTTTACCTTTACACAGCTCCGGAGGCAGGGGGCGCAGAATAAACAATAATAATAATAATAAAGCACACAATCAAAAAAATATACAGTCCTCATATCCGCAACAGTATTATACAATCAATAAGTGAGTTCAAGTACACAGTGTTCACTAACCTGACTTAGGCTTTCAATTTCCTCTTCAATGCAGCAACAGCAGCACTTGTTTCTTTCTTGGAAATACAATATGTCCTTCCAGTTGCAGTGGTTGGTTCAACAGTAGTAAGCACATCCTGGTAGTCAATAGTGAGAGGGTCTGCTGGTTCCGGAAATGTATATGATGGGGATGGTCCATGTGGATGGAGGAACTTAACATCCACCTCATGCCTCTCTGGGGTATGTTCCATGACACATGCAACCCACCAGTGACCATCATAATCCACTGTAACATAACCAGTTATGGCTGAGACATTGTGATCGATCATCCCAGGTGTAAGTTTCAAACTTGATTCAAACTTGATTCAAACTTGTGCTTGAGTTGTTCTATCATCTCCTGTCCTGCATCCTGGAGTTTGTTAGATGGCAATCCTGTCGCGATTTCCAATTTTTTCTTCACAGTGTCACCGATTTTCTTGGTTTTGGATTTCACATATTTATCTGCAGCAAGTCTCTTTTTTGGAATAGGTGATTCTCCAATCAATCCCAAAGACTCATTCAGTGTATTCAGTTCCATTTCAGGAGAATGAAATTCAAACTCCCCTGAACTGCCTGGTATTGGTGATTCACCTCCACCATCATTGTCCTCACTACTGCTAATAGCGCTGCTGGTCACTGGTAATGGTATTTCACTCTGAGTCTCTACCACACCTGGTTGTCTTTTTGCCAGTTTCTTACGACACTGGGTACAGCTTTTCTGTGCACTTTGCAGTTCGAGGCTTGGATGAGCGGCTATGGTTTTTTGGCTAACAGCTCTAAAGCCAGACGACTTTGGTTTTTCATGAGCTCCAAAGGGATTGCAGCAGGATTTCTGCTTCAAGATGAACTTTTCCTTGGCAGTCGTCATTTTTCTGCAGCTCCTTCAGACGTGAACTGCCAATTTCTGTTGGTGGCAGGCCTAAGCATTACACTAAGCCAACTTGGACTTTCCCTGGGGATCTTAGACTGTGAAAGTTGCATCACCTCGAATTACCCACATGGGAAATCCCAGTTGGAATTCCCCAGATGAGAATTCCCCTCAGGCCCAGTTGAAAATGAAAGTATATGATACTTCAAAGCAATTGATGGTTGTTCCCTGTGTTCCCTGACATGGCTAGGTTAGAATGATTGTATAATACATTACAAATGCTGATTTTCGAACCTATATGCCATACGTACATGTACATTATTGCTCATATCTCAGAAACTATTGGAGTGTCCATCACAAAACTTATGTGGAAGCTTCTTGACATCATAAGGTACATCTGGGATGAATTTGAGGAAATTTGAAGGATACATTTTTTTGGGATTCACGATTGAAGTTTATATTTTGTGATAACTTTTTTGTGATTGGAGGTAGGAAAATGTTGCCCAGACAAATTTATAGGGCATGAAAATACCTTTAAAATGACACCAAAACCAGCTCTCTAGGTGTTATACTTTTAGAGATATGGCCATTTGAATTCGCGACATCGCGCTAATTAGTCCAAAGTTCGTTAACCTGTATCTCACTAATTAAGAGGCTGTTAGCAAAAATATTTGAGTTCTAGCTGTTTTTCATGGGTCCCAATTGGTTCCCAAAGTTTTACAAAAATCTGAGAGATGACGGCAGATTCTTTGATGATTTGACATGGAATGACCCAAACTTGTCCTGTCCCATCGATTAATTCCCTGTATGTAAATTGCCTCTGTGGTTTTTCCATTGTTTCTTATGACACACACCACACCAGCCATGCACTCCGCACCTAAATTAATAGCACTAAATAAAGTAACCGGAATCAGGACATTCAAGTACGACTGACGCCACCAGCCGAGTCATCGCAACACCAAGCAAGCAGGGTCGTTGGGCCCCACCCCGTGAGGTGATGATTGGTCACGGTGATGGACTGCTAAGATGGACTCTTTGATTGGAGCACGCGCGACGTCATCCTGTGACGTTCGAGGACCAAGAACAAAAAGGAAAAGTCCAATCATGTTCTCTCTCTCCGGGCTGGCCTTCATAGCGTGCAGTCGCACATTTTCTCTCTCTTGGCCAATATCCAGTATGAACGGTCGCATTTTATTATGCCTCTCTTGGTTTCGATGTTCGTGGCAGGCGGTCACAGCTCGTGCACTCTGACACTCTTGGTTCGGGGCTGGCACAATCTGGATGGACGCATCCTTCTCTTGTCTCATCTCGGTGCTTTGTCGAGCGGACGACGAGGAAGGAACGAGGGCCTGCTCGCTTCACGTTTGGTGGCTGGAGTGAACGCAGCTGTGCGCCAAGGCCTGTTTTTCCGCTCACGAAATTGGGGACCCATGCAGCGGCTGGCAGGTGAACGGACTGCGTGCCAATGCGTTCTTTACCGCACACAGACTCGGGGACCCGTTTGAGGGCCGATGGGGTTTGAGGGCCGCTCAAAGCTGAGTACATACAGACACTACGCATTTATTTTCATTTATCTCTCCCTGTGTCTGTTTCATGAGTCCGTGTGGGGGTGCCCCAATTTAGGAATTGGTTTTACCAAGCCTTTCTTGTTGCCTGCATTTCTTTTCATTATATATATATATAATAACCACCTTTAGAGGCCATTTTCCCCAGCAAAGCGGGGGTTGGCCTTTTTCGGGAAACGTGGTTGTTGTTGTTTTTTGGTCTCCTTTTTGAAGCAATGTTTTACGGCCGGATGCCCTTCCTGACGCCAACCCTTTTTGCCGCCTTTTAACGACAAACAGAGAATTACCAGTGAACTGGTACTCGAGTTTATTTTTAACTTAAATTAACTTAGTTTAGTAACTTAGTTTAGTTTAACTAAACTAACTTAGTTTAACTTAGAAACTTAACTAAACTTAACTTAACTTAACTAAACTTAACTAAACTAAACTTAACTAAACTAAACTAAACTTAACTAAACTAACTAAACTAAGCACTAACTTAGTTTAACTTAGTAACTTAGTTTTTAAGTAACTTAGTTTAACTTAAATTAAAAAACTTAAACAAGTTTTCATTAAACCTGTTTATTTGTTGAATTTCAATTTCTTGTCCTGTCCCGTTTATTTGTTGGTGATTCGGAAAACCCACTTCTCGCCCGGCCGTCCAGGTAAGCTTTGCTACCCTCCACTACACCCTCATGCATATAAGCAAGATCCGCCATTGTTTGATTGAACGTCTCGGAGTGTAAAGCTCGATCGGCCATTCATCACCTTGGGGATCTTAATCCCCCTGGTGTACGGGACATTATTTATAGAATACTTACCCTGCGCAGTCAACTTGGTGCGAGCCAACTCTTCTGTTTTTGAAGGTTTTTTTTTTCTTTGATCCAATATGGCTGCCAGACCACGTGACCGATTACATCATAAATTTATATTCTCGAATATAATTGTTGTGTAAATCACGTTCAATAAATTTCAAACTGATCAGACTAAGCATTGTCCCTGCCAAATTATGGCGTCATAATTACGACACCAATGACGTCATCGTTAACAACACCTATTCCCCATGCGTGTTCTTTACAATGAGCCACATTTCAATTTTTTCTATGGAGCGGTTTTGGAGATATAGAGGTGTAACGTTTTTCATTTTTTCCAAGATAGCGCCTGTACCACATGACCTATTGCATCATAATTATCTTTAAAATATTCTACAGGGGGAGGCCAATGGTTCTGTGAAATTTTAGTGTCCATAAGACCAACAGTTGCAGAGAAAATAAAATTCATACTGATCGGATGAAGCATTATACTTGTCGAATGATGACATAACGAAGGCACCGATGACATCATCATTAACATATCTTATTCCCCATGGGGAGTAAATCCCTGGTGTTGGGCTAGCGGCTAGGGTGCCAGCTTAGGATCCAAGGATCCTGGGTTCGAATCCTGGTCGATCGCTGAATTAACGCCAGGGGGGTTGACTCAGCCTGTCATCCTTCCGAGGTCGGCAAATTGAGTACCAGTACACTGGTAATTCCCTGTTTATCGTAAAAAGGTGACAAACAGGGTTGGCGGCAGGAAGGGCATCCGGCCGTAAAACATTGCTTCAAAAAGGGAACCAAAAAACAACAACAACCACAGTCCCCGAAAAAGGCCAACCCCCGCCTTGCGGGGAAAAATGGCCTCTGAACGGTGGTTATTCCCCATGGGGAGTGCTTGACAATGAGCCGTGTTTCAACTTTTTCCATTGAGCGGTTTGGGAGATATCGAGGTGTAACGTTTTTCCAAGATGGCGTCCATACCAAGTGACCTATGATATCATAATTATGAATAAATATTTTAATGATAATTATGACGTAATAAGTCACGTGGTACAGGCGCCATCTTGGAAAACTGAAAAACGTTGCACCTCTATCTCCAAAACCGTTCCATGGAAAAAGTTGCGTGGCTCATTGTAAAGAACTCCGCATGGGGAATAGGTGTTGTTAACGATGACGTCATAATTATGACATCATAATTTGACAGGGATAACGCTTAGTCTGATCAGTTTGAAATTTATTGAGTGTGATCTATGCAAAAAATCTTCATATTAGAGAATATAAATTTATGATGTCATCGCTCACGTGGTCTGGCAGCCATATTGGATCAAGGGGAAAAAAAACCGTTCAAAAACAGAAGAGTTGGCTCGCACCAAGTTGACTGCGCAGGGTATTTATTCTCAGAATACAATTTAGTTATAACTGAAGTTGTCATGTATATTGGATATTGAGCTTTCTTTATCCTGAATTTACCCCTCACATCACATCCATTAATGCCACATTCTTCCCAAACTTTCCTGTCCTGAAATTCCAGGGTTTGTGCAGCTTTAACCCACTTCACTACTCGTGCTCATGGCTATCCAATACTGCTATTCCATGAGTATTGAGTATATTGTTACAGATACGACTTTGATGGTATGGTGGGCCGAGCGGGATGGCCGCCGTATCCGTACAAGTTACCCCGATTGCACCCGGGGTTGACTAATCGCGCTATGCTGGCTCAATAAGAAAAAGAAGACACCCGGCTGGATTACAATCACACAATACGACACCAGGGATACGGTTCTCAAAGGTTGTTATTACAATTGCGGAAGGTTTAGATTACAGGGACAAGAGGGAAACATAGGAAGGTGGGCACTTAAACACACTTATATTATCCCCGGACAGACGACAGGTAAACGCGGGACAAGGCTCACTCACACGGGGTTTGATGGCCAGGAAAGCGGGTAGCGATCGCTCCAGGTGCACCTGTGCTCAGGGCAGGATCACGTACGGTGGTGTCCAGAGATGCGTGAAGG
Source organism: Myxine glutinosa (assembly GCF_964187855.1). Taxonomy (NCBI): domain Eukaryota; kingdom Metazoa; phylum Chordata; class Myxini; order Myxiniformes; family Myxinidae; genus Myxine; species Myxine glutinosa. Next base: position 20,697,693 of record NC_136269.1, read on the forward strand.
TATCACAGCGCTTGTGGGTCGCGACTTTGGTCTCAAGCTGGGGAGGTCGCTCAGCGCTCGGGAGGGTGGCGTCTTTTCCTTCCAAGCTCGGGGCGCATCTGACGTCACGTCCGGCGCGGGGCCGCGTATATCCGGCGGGGAGTCACGCCCTCGCTCGTTAGCTCCGCCCCATATGGCATCGGCCCATGGCTTCTCATTGGGTGCGGGGGTTACCGGCTCCGCCCTTGACGAGGGGCCGACAGGGAGCCCCCTTCTGGGTAACCCCGTCGAGCACATGTTCAATGGCGGCCAACCGAGCCGGAGTGAGGACGCAAAGCCGCTGTTGTTGTGGTTGTTGTTGGAGCTTGAGATGATGGGAAGAGATGCGGGGAGGTATGGGAAGGTCCTAAACTCCTACTGGTGCCATATCATCACATTCTGGTGCAACGAAGAGTCATAATTAATGGAAACAAGTCCTTAACTGACATAGATTAAGAATAACTAGCAAGATGTCCTATAATTGTCTACGTGTGGTGCGGGGGACCTGGGCACGACATTTAATGGGGGAATGAAGGGGAAGATCGGCTCTAATGGGTGTTGTTTACAGACAATGGGACTAGGGAATGGGGTAAGGGGAGAGTTGGGGAGTATCGGAGAAGATAGGGGAATATTTACAAGCGGATATGGAGGTCAAATTCCATATTCGCAACATTGCACCCTTCTCTACCCTCGGGGCGTCCCGACCCGATAAATTTTTACCTACTTTAGTGTGGCACGCAATGTAGTTCCCTCTACTATTAACTCTACCCTGAGTGCGACAGTTTTATAGATATTCACAAATGAGTAAATATGTCCCCCTGCGACGTTGCACCCTTCTCCTCTCAGAAACACACCCACAGGATAACCGAATCCGGAAAGAATCCTCAAACTAAACATACAGCCGGTAGGGAGCATTATTTACAAGACTACGCTGATATTTACACTACGATCCAGGACCTGTCTTTGGAGGAACACATGCAGATGTTATGCATAGAGAGAGCGCGCTTGCCAACATCGATACACCAACCCACGAGTGCTCTGTGGCCGACGGCCTTTAATAACGTGCAGAGCACCCTTTCCGAGCATCAACAGCACCACCCCACCACCAATCGGTGCAGTCACCATTGTTCAATGAAATAAAAATAAATTCGACAACCCCTAACCCTGCAGGTGTCTCTTGCTCTTCTTGTGGTGCACTTGGTGTTAATTATTAGTGGTTCACCTGTATGGCATAGGTGCCCCGTTGACCCATAGGTCCATCCCCGGGTGGTGCTTGGCCGCAAAAGAACTACGGTCCATTGTGGGTGGCCACCAACATTGCGGTCCATATGGTGTATCGATCCAGGCAACAAGCAGCGAAAGTGCAGGCCCACAACTGCGTAGCCAGCACCTCTCTCTCCTCTCTCTCTACCCCAAAGCCAGATCCTCGGAGGTGGGAGACAAAAGAAGCAGACAAGTGAGTAAGGTGGTAAGGGCGCAAAAGTGCACGCAATATAAGGTAATGCACACTGGGGGCACATGGGAACCAGGTGAGACAGGTACGTTCCTATCGTACGCCCCCCCCCCACCAGGTAACCTACATGGCCCCTCCCTTACCCCTTACTGTATCCACACAACACAACACTACCCATAAACATCTACTTTACAAATCAACAAACATCCCTACTGTCTTCCCCGTTCCTCCCATATACCAAATTCGTCTTCTCTCCCTCCTAACCAATCAAATTTGCCATTTTCAACTCTCATCAAAATTTGCCATCTCCAACTCAACATCAAAATTTGCCATCACCAATTCATCATCAGTCCCTCCTAGGGAGGGAGAGATGGAATCACCCCAATGTCTCATCCACGTCGTGATGCGTCTCACAAATCCAACAGCAATTCTCATTTCCTGCACAAAACAAAGAAAACACAGGTGTGGAGTCATCATCATCACCACAGGTAAGTGGCTGCGTATGGTGCGACAGGTTCATCAATCCTAACTATTTCCTAAATGACTTTAACAACTTTACACTACCCGGGGTCTTTCTCCGGCCAAACCATTGGCCCTCTTACGCTATGGGTTCTAAAAACCAATTCCCATTGGCCAAACTGTGGTGCTCTTCAATTTGGGGTCTCACTCCCCCGATTCATCTCCCGGTGCCCTCGCACAATTTCTGGGCTGCGGCGTGTACCTCTCCCAGTGGGTCTACCCACCTGCACACCTCCACCACTGCAGTTGCCTCCGAGCTTACCTGCTCCTCACCCTAACCTAACTACCTGGGGAAGGCCCTCTGGCTCTCTCCCCACTCCGTGCCCTCTCTGGCACTGGGCTGCCCGATCCACACCCGGGATCCTCAGGCACCCACTCACAACTACCGGCTCCCAGAGCCCACCTGCGGCCTCACCTGGCCGACATCCTCACAGTGGTGGAGTGCCCAACCAACTACACACACTAACAGGCTACACGCCCAGCCATTTCCACAACACTAATGCACCCATTCACAACACCATTCTGCAACCGCACCACAAATGCCAATATCCAACCACAATTTACCTGCACCCTCTACCTAACACTTACACTACCCGCCCCGGGTGCTCGTGAAAGGGGTCCACTCTTCCCCCATCCACACCTTCGCACCATGCACACCACTCCGTACCACTTACTCCAACTTTCTCCACACACCTGTACTTGCACACCTGTGCTCTCACACCTGGTGCCACCGGCACCCTTCTCTCCCCAAGCGCATTCGCGCTGATCCACAACACTCACTACTCATACACTGCTCCACACACCTGTCCAGTTGCACACCTGTGCAATCACACCTGTTCAATTCTCACACACACGGCATCATCTCAGCTAACTACTCCCTTCTGAAACTTGCGCTTCCCAGTCGTCCCTTTAACTATTGCGCTCCCTCGTCATTATAATCCACACTAATCTACCTGCGTCCCCACTACAGGTGTCAGTCACTAACTAATCTTAACGTTACCTAATGTCAATCTTCGCTAGATCCCTACACACCATATCCTAACCCACCCGGGCTAGTTTTCACTGCCATACACCCCATAAACTATTGCTCCTTTGCCCCCACCATGGGAAGGATGGTGGATTTGCCATCCCACCACATCGGGGGTCTCTCACTACCAATTTTGCACATCAAATTTCAACAAATTAAAAATTTGCCAATCACTACCCATCATCTGCCAATCACTACTGCCAATCCTTTGCCAATCATCAAATTTTGTTTTTCTCTAATTTTGGGTCCAAAACACTAACCTCATCACCCAGTCGACTCACTAATACCTCTCGGTGCGCCAATCCCTGTCCAAAACCCGGCTTCGTAAAGCCAAGCAATGGGTGCTGGTTGTTTTGTGCCAGTGGCTGGCTGCATCCTGCCTTCGGTGCAGGGAAGGAGGTTTACCCGGCCCGAGATCCCACGCACCATCTCGGCACGGAGCCATCCAATGCCCCGATCTCGACCTGCCGGCACGTCTCACCAAAAAGTGGTCGCCATGACGACCCTTTCTATTGGGCTGCCAGCTCCGCCTAGTGGAGCCTGGACGCGGCCGTTCAAAGCGAGGCCCGGCACGCACCGAGGGCCTGCTTCGGCTAAAAGTCGCTCTAACCTCTAACCCGTGTAACGTCGATGCTTCGCCTGGACGCTTACACCCCGCAGCCCGTTCCTTGCTCACACATCCAGCCGTGCCCATGCTCCTCGTACCTTTCCTTACACACCCAGGTACACTCATTCCACTCACAGCCTTGGTCACACACCTGACCACCGAACACTTTGGCACACATTCGTCGCTCGCACACCTCACCAATACACCTCTTCGCGTCCCCTCCTCGGTCACCTCCTCTGTGACAATCACAGGTGTGCTCTCATTCGCACACCCAACCACGTGCCTCACCACCAACTCCAGCGTGCATTCCCACTCACGCTCTACCATTCCAGGTGTGCATCCTTCCATCCCAGGTGTACATCCTCGCTCACCTGTCACAACTAACTCACGCTCCATGTCACTCTCACTACTTTCACCTCCACTCGTGACAGCGCACTCACCCTTACTCTTGACAGCACACTCTTTCCCCATGCACCTGTCCGTCACACACCTTTCTCGCGCACACTCTCCCGTTACACCCTCTGTAACACTCACCACAGGTGGACACTCTTCCTTACTTCTGACAGCGCACTCTTTCCTCATGCACCTGTCTGTCACACACCTTTCTCGCGCACACTCCTGCGCACACTCTCCCGTCACACCCTCTGTAACACTCACCACACCGCGCTTCCATGTGCTCCCTCGCACACACGCTACGACCGACTCACTCTCGCCAGCACACTCACTCCTTGGCACGCACTTTTTCCTCACACACCCCAGAGTCGGACTTTCTCGCACACCTCCTCTTTCGCACACCAGACCTGTCGCACACTTCACCCACGGCCTCTCACGAACACCCGGGTCCATCTCGACCCCCAAGCTCCTTAAATCCCCTGGCGCATCATACGCACGACCATATTGGTCACCACTTACACCGGGTCCTCTTCCTCTTCGCTTCTCCTCCATCACCTGCGAATCCCTCATCCGGTTAATGAGCACATCATCACGATCCAAACACAGACTTTGGACCAATTCTTTTATCTCCTCTTTTATCTCTTCCTTATCCCCTCTCCGTCGCTTCTTAATTTCGCTCATCCCTTCTTCCACTTCTTCTAATTTGTGCTTCATCTCCTTCATCTCTTCGTGCGCCCCTTTAAGTTCTTCCTCTAACTCCACTTTATTTTTTTCTATGTGCTCCCGCACCTCCCGCTCTTTAACCTCCATTACCTCTACCACCTTGTCCATTTTCCTCGTCAGGTCCTCATGTACCGTCTGGCACTCTTTTTTAATTACCCCTACGTCCTTTTTCATCTCTTTCTGTGTCGATTTTAAACCCTCTATTACCGCTGTGTTCTTCTTTACCTGGTCCCCCAACTCCTTTTGTCCCACTGTCAGTTGTTCTACTCCCAGCGTCAACTCCTCTATACCACCTTGCAATTTTACAGTCCCCTTTCTCACCTCTTTCTCCATGCGCTCCTTACAGTGCCTCACCTCCTCGCGCACTCCTCCGACCTCCTCACTCACTCCTCTTCTGATCTCCTCTCCCATCACTTGCATCTCCTGCCCAGATGCCACCCTCATCTGCTCCATTTCCTCCCTGTGAGCATCCAGTTTGGTTTCTACCCCCATTCTGACCCCCTCTATCTGCTGCTCCATTTGTTTAACTTCCCTTTCCGCTTGGTCCCTCATGTCCCTCAATTTGCCTTCCATACTGTTTTCTAACCCCTCTAACCCTTTTTGCATCCCTTCCATTTGATTCTCTTGAGCGGCCATTCTGTTTTCTACCCCCGTTAACCCCTCCTGTATTTCCCCTAATCTATCGTCTAATTTCCCAAATTTCATGTCTAATCCCTTAAAATTATTGTCTAATCCCTTAAAATTATTGTCTAATCCCTCACTGGTACCCCTCGCTTCGTCCCTCATTACCCCCATTTGCTCACTCTGAGCCCTCGCTTCGTCCCTCATTACCCCCAATTGCTCACTCCGAGCCCTCGCTTCGTCCCTCATTACCCCCATTTGGCCCTCTAATCGCCCACTATCAACCCTCATTTGGCCCTCCATCCTATCCATTTTTGCATTCAGTTGGGTCAAGAATAATCTGAGGTCAAACCCGGTTTGCCCAGCGTCCCCAGCCGCCACCGCAGGCTCGCCCTCCGCGGCGCCGCTATTTTGGGACCCTTCAACCACGTGAGCGAGCGCGCCATTTTGCGCGCCCGCTACTTCGTGCGTGACGGCGCTATTTTGCGAACCTGCCGCCCTCACTGCTTCGCTCTCCTCATGTCCCTCAATTTGGTCCTGGACCGACCCTGCTTCACTCTCCCCTACCGGACCCCAGCCGTCTTGATCCGCCATAGCGCGACTTGCAAAACTCGGTTTTTATTTTTTTTATTTTCGTAAAACAAATTGAAATTTCGCCGTTATAATTTCGCGCGGGAAACGCGCTCCGAATCGATTTTCCCTCCCAAAATTTGGGCCTAACTAATTTAGTCCCGGGTTCGAATTCCACTCCTCGACACCAATTGTTACAGATACGACTTTGATGGTATGGTGGGCCGAGCGGGATGGCCGCCGTATCCGTACAAGTTACCCCGATTGCACCCGGGGTTGACTAATCGCGCTATGCTGGCTCAATAAGAAAAAGAAGACACCCGGCTGGATTACAATCACACAATACGACACCAGGGATACGGTTCTCAAAGGTTGTTATTACAATTGCGGAAGGTTTAGATTACAGGGACAAGAGGGAAACATAGGAAGGTGGGCACTTAAACACACTTATATTATCCCCGGACAGACGACAGGTAAACGCGGGACAAGGCTCACTCACACGGGGTTTGATGGCCAGGAAAGCGGGTAGCGATCGCTCCAGGTGCACCTGTGCTCAGGGCAGGATCACGTACGGTGGTGTCCAGAGATGCGTGAAGGTATCACAGCGCTTGTGGGTCGCGACTTTGGTCTCAAGCTGGGGAGGTCGCTCAGCGCTCGGGAGGGTGGCGTCTTTTCCTTCCAAGCTCGGGGCGCATCTGACGTCACGTCCGGCGCGGGGCCGCGTATATCCGGCGGGGAGTCACGCCCTCGCTCGTTAGCTCCGCCCCATATGGCATCGGCCCATGGCTTCTCATTGGGTGCGGGGGTTACCGGCTCCGCCCTTGACGAGGGGCCGACAGGGAGCCCCCTTCTGGGTAACCCCGTCGAGCACATGTTCAATGGCGGCCAACCGAGCCGGAGTGAGGACGCAAAGCCGCTGTTGTTGTGGTTGTTGTTGGAGCTTGAGATGATGGGAAGAGATGCGGGGAGGTATGGGAAGGTCCTAAACTCCTACTGGTGCCATATCATCACATTCTGGTGCAACGAAGAGTCATAATTAATGGAAACAAGTCCTTAACTGACATAGATTAAGAATAACTAGCAAGATGTCCTATAATTGTCTACGTGTGGTGCGGGGGACCTGGGCACGACATTTAATGGGGGAATGAAGGGGAAGATCGGCTCTAATGGGTGTTGTTTACAGACAATGGGACTAGGGAATGGGGTAAGGGGAGAGTTGGGGAGTATCGGAGAAGATAGGGGAATATTTACAAGCGGATATGGAGGTCAAATTCCATATTCGCAACAATATATATATTGTTACGGATACGGAGTACGGCTCTTCCCTCTTAGCAAGGGGTGGTTAGTCCCTTGTCTTGTTAAGCTGACCGTCTCCGCTCCTGGCACTTGTAACGCTATCCCGCGGGATGGAACGGATCAGGGTTATGGGTCCAGGGTTTATCCCGAATACCTTTATCCGTCCCTCCGCAGACTAGGGAGACAAGCACCGCTCGAACCCCGGTTTGGATAGTCTAGTTACCGAGCGGGTTTTAGCAACCCGAAGTTCGAGTCATTAGCCTCCACTAAAACCCGATCCTGAACGTTGGCCGAATCGCGCCACGTACACTCAATATTGAAACCACTAAAGCGACCAAACGAGAATGAAGAAAAAGAGCAGTCAAGGTTATATACAGGGAAATGGAAGGAGCAGGAGACACAGTGAAATCATTAGCTTACCTATACAAGCTTAATTAATACCCCAGGACAACGTGAAAGACAGACGAACGATCACACTTACACGGGGAATGCAGGCAGGAATGAATGGCTTGGAGATGGATGGCTTTGAGAGGCAAGGAAGGTTCAGTGGGGCCTGGGCACGGTCGGGCCAGAAGGCACCGCCGTCAAGAAGCCGAGCCGCGGTCGTGCGAACTCCCGCGGTCCCAAACTGCGCGGGCGAAGTTCCTTTCTCCGCCTGCTGCATCGCGCACTCCTTGCGTTGCCTCGGTCCGTTTTTCCTGCAGCGCGGCACGTATCACGGCGGCTTGGTCACACCTGCTCATCTCCAGCGCATCTCTCTGGACTCAGAACTCATCTGGCGTGGGGAGCGTCCCGCTGCGGGTTATATAGGCTCCGCCCTTCAACCTTTGCGAACCTCCCCGATCGTTCTCTCTCCGCTCTCTCAAGCCAAACCCCTCGTTCTGGGTTGGTTGAGCGGGGCCGACTCACTCCTCCCCTCTATGACGAGGTGGAGACCCGCCTTTCTTCTCCGTGGTTACCTCGTGCGTAATGGAGTCAAATGCAGCAAAGTGGACGGGAGATGAAAATGCAGCAAAGTGGCTAAAGGAGTCAATTGCAGCAAACCTGGCAAACCTGGCAAACCTGGCACTTGGAAGATGCCATGGGGCGTCGGAGGGACCTACTCTTATTTAATTCGGTGCAATGAAGAGTCAAACTATTGGGAAACACATCCTTAAACTACATAGAATATGGGACTAACTATTTAAAAGGATATATGGTGCCCTGTGTGTAGGTTTATGGAATTAACTAAGAGGACGAGCTTCGACCTTTCTTTACATTACGGAGGGTGCCATTTACACACAACAAAACCATAATTCTCACATTCTTTACACTCCCTCAAATTAGTTACAATATATACACATACATACATATATGCCTGGGATAATTTACCTATTCTTCATAAGAGACAATAGAAATCGAGTGATCTGTCACGTCCACTAATAACTAATACTGGCAGGCTGGTCCTCTGGCTTGACATCAATCTGATCGACAGCGCGCACATTTGAAACACCAGGGTGACAGTTTATAGTTGGTACTTTTTTGTGTACACAATGTCAAGGCTTGCGGAGGAGCTGGTTCTTGATTCAAACCCTGGTTTTACAGCTCGAAGCAGAGTACACATTAGGCTATCCTGCCAGCCATAATGTTTCTTGCTTATTGAATATGTGATTCCTAAAGCAACGACCTTATGGAATCACCTAAGTCCTAAGTGTTGAGGACAGATGCGTGGAGATGGTCCACATGGTCTGGCAGGGAATGCTGACTGGAGATTGTTAGGGTCAGAGGGGGAAGATTACGACCGACACCCGACCGGCATGCAGCAGACGCTGTCAAAGCAAAATGACCATCACCACCACAACAAAACAAGTGATAGAGTAAGCATCCGCTCACAGGCGTTCCACGGGAGATAATTGAATGTTTTTCATTTTCTTTCTTTGTGCTTTTGTCCTTTAGCTGTCTGAATTAAACCTTTGCTCAGCCTCCTTGTTTTCCCAACAAATGTCTGTTTGTGGTTGGAACAAGACATTCTGTGTGGGCATCTGTGGACATAACTTTTGTACCTTGGCACATGCCATTGTGCAGTTCAGACAGTTATGTTGCAGCTTCTGCTTTCGTATTATGCAGCACAAGGCCTCGGAATCGCATCGTTGGCTCAAAAATAACGGAATTTTCTTGGAAGCTATTTTATTTTATTGAGTTATTGATAGTTAAGTGCCTCATTAATTTATTTATCAAAGTCCTTCATTAATTAATTAATTAATTAATTTTAGCAACATATGTTAGAGAAGGCTGTGTGTTACACTCATTTTTACTGAATTTCATCATGAACAAGATTTTCCATTCACCATGAACTTTCCCCCCTCCCCTTCCCCCACACCCATTTAGCAAAACTATGATTGCACTCTCCATCCCCCTTTAGAAAAGTTCTGCTTCTGCCCCTTCCCCCCTTATAAAAATTCTGGTTGCTCTCCCCATCCCCCCTTTCATAAATTCTAGTTGCAACCCCCTACCCCTCCCCCTCCACCCTTACCTCAGTGTATAAGGTACAGAGAATTGGCATATTTACTCTGCGCTTGCGAAGCAAAGAGCAGGGTTAGGCAATCGGTTGCATATGTGTGCCGTGTCTGCATTTTAAAAATTCATTTTCTCAGTAACCGTTGGTCAGAATGACATGAAATTTTCACCATAGGAGGGCCTCCTCCTGTAGAATATTGAAATGATTATTTTGACGTCATCGGTCACGTGGTACAGGCGCCATTTTGGAAAAACTTCACACCTCTATATCTCTGAAACCACTCCATGGGAAAACATTGAGACCTGTCTCATTGTCAACTACTCCCCATGGGGAATAAGATATATTAATGATGATGTCATCGGTGCCTTCGTTATGACGTCATAATTCGATAAATACAGCACTTATCCATCCGATCATTATTAAAAAAAATTCAGCAACTGTTGGTCTGATGGACACGAAATATTCACCATAGGAGCACCTCCTCCTTTAGAATATCTTAATGTTAATCATGACGTCATAGGTCATGTGGTACAGGCGCCATCTTGGAAAAACCGAAAAATGTTGCACCTCCATCTCCAAAACCGCTGCATGGAAAAAATTGAAACATGGCTCATTGTAAAGAACTCCATATGGGGAATAGGCGTTGTTAACGATGACGTCATTGGCGCCATAATTATGACGTTATAATTCGACAGGGACAATGCTTAGTCTGATCAGTTTGAAATTTATTGAGCGTGATCTACGCAGCAATTATATTAGAGAATATAAATTTATGATGTCATCGCTCACGTGGTCTGGCAGCCATATTGGATCAAAGGAAAAAAATGTTCAAAAACAGAAGAGTTGGCTCACAACAAGTTGACTGCGCAGGGTAAGTATTCTATGAATTCCATATAGTTTTTTCAGTGATTCTTCACCATTGGGAGATATGGGTAAAACCTACATAAAGCATAAAAGCTACAAAACCTACACTTCTCCAATGGCTTGATCTCTGATCATCAATTTGGTTTCAGACCTGGTCACTCTACTCTGGACATGCTGCTTCTGCTTTCTCAACAATGGATGGAGGTCCTCAACGCCAAACAGGAAATTAGAGCTGTCTCCCTTGACATTTCACGTGCCTTCGATACGGTCTGGCACCCTGCTCTGCTCACCAAACTCTCCTCCTTTGGTATCCATGGAAATCTCCACGCATGGCTGGCGGACTTCCTCTCTGGTCGTAGTCAACGTGTGGCCCTGAATGGGTTTCTCTCATCTCCTCTTACTGTTCAGGCTGGAGTTCCCCAAGGTAGTGTTCTGGGCCCTGTGCTTTTTCTGGTCTTCATCAATGATCTCTCTGACTCTCTTGAAAATCCTCTCTATCTCTTTGCTGACGACTCTGCTCTCTGTCGCTCCATTCCTCATCCCTCAGATCGGCAGTCTGCAGCCTCCTCACTCTCTGCAGACCTGGACAAAATCACAGACTGGTCAAACAAGTGGAACATGTCTTTCAATCCTGACAAATCTCACACTCTTACAATGTCTCTCCGAAAGGACCGACTGGACAACCCTCCCATCTACTTTCTCAACAATCCTCTCCAAGAAGTTCTGTCGCTCAAGCTTTTGGGTCTCACTATCTGCCATGATCTTTCTTGGGAAAACCACATTTCCAAGCTGGCCTCCAAAGCCAGTCGCCGACTGGGCATCCTCCGTCGTGCGAAGTCCTTCCTTGGCACACCTGAGCTCCTCACCACATACAAGGCTTTCATCCGCAGCTCAATGGAATACTGTTCTCCCCTCTGGGCTGGTGCTCCTGCCTCACACCTTGCTCGGCTTCACGCTGTTGAGGCCAAAGCTTTCATAATCATTGGAATCTCCTGCGATGTAGTCAACACCGAGGGCCTTTCACTCACTCACCGCAGGCAGGTTGGTGGTCTTTCTGTCTTCTACCGACTCCTCTCCGGCCTTGCTCCCCCAGCTCTCTCTGTGCTCTGTCCCCCCAATATTCCTTCAGGTCGCACAAGATCTGCCTGCAACCCTCTTATGGTTAAACTGCCAAAGTCTAGGCTCTCTGCTCACCTTCACTCTTTCATTCCCCTTTTCTCCCGCCTCTGGAACAAACTCCCCCACTCCCTTCAATCCCACTCCTCCCTCCAGGTCTTTAAAACAGCTGTTCACCACCATCTTTTATCTTCCCCCATCGAAAACCTTGATCTTTTCTACCCCCGGTAATTCACCCCAGAGTCCTTGCAGTGTTCATATGTTTTATTCCTCTCCCACCTCCCCCCAAGTCCTCCCGATGTCCCTGCTCTCAAATGTTGTGTTTGTGTCCTTCCCCCTCTTCCCCCTCTCTTTTGTGTCCTTCCCCCTCTCTCCCCATCTTGTCTGCCGCTCCCCTTGTTTTTTGTGTTTTGTGTGTCGGTTTGTCTTTTTGTGTGATTAATGTTAGCTCTTTCACGAGCCTCGATCTTGTATACAAAACAAAACAAAAAAAACAAAAAAAAAAACAGGATATCTCAAAACGTTATAGACGGATTTGGACGAAACTTGTAGGACAGTTTGTGTGTGTGACAAGGAAGAATCATTTCAATTTTGGTGAAGATCCAGATCCGGATCCAGCTTGTAGAATTTTAAAGTGATTCTTCACCATTGAGTGATATGGCCAAAAACGAGGGGTAGATCAGGGTATGAAAGACTGGGCCTATGGTGATTCCTGTGATTGATTTTGATTAAATGTGATTCTTTATTGTGATGTTCTGGTCTACTCTGAGATACAAAACATAAACTGTTCACCAGGCGGAGGTTTGCTCTGTACTGAGTGCTGTTCTAGTTTATCGTTTGATTTAACGGTTGAGGTTGTTTTGATTTAACATCCCAATCTGTGGTTTCATTTGGTTTAACGGTTTTGGTTTGATGTACGGTTTCAATTTGAAGGGCACGAGTTTGGTTCCAGAACAGCGTTGATGATTTTGCTAATGATGATTATTTTAAGGTAATGAACAAAGTTTATGTTTCCTATTGACTTGGATATGCAATGAGTTCATCATGTTCAACAACCATGATTAAATCGTCTTTGTCAAAAATTTCGTAAATATTACCCGTCATTTGGTAAAGTTAAATGAATTGTGTTGTGAATGTACATTCTGCTTCCGCCCAGACAGGGGTGAAATTGGACAGATTTCACAGCCAGACGATCTGACGTATCCACTTCCTCCTGTTGACCATACTGTGTTTTTGCTTCCAATTTCTGACCTTTCATCCTTTTGAGGAAACTTTAGCCAGTGAGGGAGCGGCCTGTAGGATTTGATGTGCACCGACGACACATGGCAGTCTGAGCTGGCAGCTCGGGATCTTCTTTTTTTTTTTGAAAGGGGGGGGGGTGCCAATTCCCACAGCTGTTGTACTAGTGCTGTCTCTTTTAAAAGGATGACAATTTTTGAACATGTGAGGATGAATATGTGATGATAACGATGTTGGATAAGGCATCACATATTCCAAAACTCAATTCCAACATATAGTGCAGGCCCATATGTCATAACAATATTGTTTGTGTTTTTTGTTTGTTAAAATTGATTTAGCAATGGATTCTGCTTCAGAATATTATAGAGATGTAAAAAAAATAGGGTTCCATTTTTTCTTTTACGTCTAATAGGTAGTAATTCGAAGAAATCCAAGATGGCCGCCATAAAATTTGGAAAATACACTTTTGTGCATATCTTTGTATCTAGATATCATATAAACATGAATAATATGTCCTTTTATATGTTTTCAGACCCAAGGAAGCCATTTCTGCCATTGTTTTTACAGAAAAATGCAAGGAAAATAAAATAGTGGACATATACCAGCCAAAGTGGGGTCGGCCGGCATGAAATCGGTTAATTAAGTTTCCACCATCTAGTTAAGGTCTGGTTTTGACTGTGTTGACGAAATGTGAATCTGAATAGTAGTATCTATCTTTGCAGGACCGACGACAGTTCAAGAGTGTCTAGAAAATTACACCTACCTTCAAGATGAGTGACTCACCACCCAGGAAGATTGAGAAGTCAGTAGATTTCGGACTTTGTTTTGTATGCCAAATGGCCATAGGGCAAACAGACTATACAACCTTTGTAACGAAACCAAAACTCTCCTCTGTCGAGAAACTGATGGCAGGTGCTGAGGAACAGTACACGTATGGTGAAACAAAGTTTGCATCATTGAATAGACGTTTGCAATATTCCTCTGCTGAAGAATTGCTCGCAAAAGGTCTCCGCTACCATAAAGCTTGTTACAAAGATGTTACCAATAAGATGCACATTGATCGAGCAAAGGCTAGGTTTGAGAAAGGAACAACATCAGGCAGTGCCGCAGAAATCCGACTGAAAAAGAGAGGACGACCAAGTTCTAGTGATCTAGGGGAAAGCACGTCAACATCCAGAAGGTGTTCCCGAGAACAGACATTTGACGCGCTCAGATGTGTCATATGCCAGGAAGACAGAGGAAGTGAACTACACAATGTGTCAACAAAGAACATGGGACTCCAGATCAGAAACATTGGCCAAGAAACAAGTAATGACAATCTGAAAGTGAGACTGAACAGTGTCATAAGTTCGCCTGACCCATTGCAAGCAATGGCTGAGGACATGAAATATCATTTACCATGTGTAGTTAAGGCCAAACGTGCTATAGTTAAGACGGAAAAACAAACAGAAACAACCAATGTTAACTTTGGTCAGGTGTTATCAGACCTTGAACTCATTGAAATTGTTGAAACTGCGTTGAATGATACTACTGAAAATGCTGTGCTGAATATGAATGAAATTCATGTAACCTATGTCAATTTACTTAAGGAGCACGACTTTCCGGTCTCAGACAACCATAGTTATAAGCCATACCTGAAACAATTGATCCTAGACAACATTGCCGATGTTCATTTCAGCCGGCCCTCAAACAAAACAAAGCCAGAGCAGATTCTTTCCACAAAGCTCAAAGACCACATGATATCAAGCACAATTACAGCAGACAGCATCAAAGACGATTTTAAAGTACTTTTGCGAGCTGCGAAAATATTGAGGAAAGACATCGCATCTTCCCCAGCATGGAAATTTAATGGAACCTTTGCTGATTACAAGCCACCCCCGATGCTCAACATCTTCTGCAAGCATGCAGTCATGGGAACAAGGAAAGTAGGAAATAGCAACAGGGAGGACTCCATTGGTGTGAGTGCATCATTGTTGGCGCAGCACTTTGTCGGTGCTTATAAATCTGACCGACAGGTATCGTACGAACCAAGAAGCGAGGATGGATCATTCAAACAACGATTTGAAACTCCATTGAGCGTGGGCTTAGCTCTCGACATACACAAAAACACACGATCCAAGGCGCTTGTAGAGAAACTTGCACATCTGGACCTCGCCATCTCCTACAAAAAGGTCATGGAGATTGAGACCAGCATTGCCAACTCCGTACTGAAGCAAATGGAGTCCACCGGAGGCATCTGTCTACCACCATGGTTGGTTCAGGACACGTTCGTCTGGTTTGCCATGGACAACATCGATTTTCTAGAGTCAACTCCTTGCGGGATGAATACCCTTCATGGTACAGCAATTGCGATCTACCAGCCTGTATCACCGGAGAAATCACCCATGATACCACCAATTGAACTTGACCGGTCATCAAAAGCTCAAACGATACATGATGCAGTTGGCTGTAAAACGTTGACCTGCAAGAAGCCAGCACCCGAGAAGAGAAAGAGCGACTGCAAGCTGCTCACATCAAAACCCGAGACAGACAAGAACAAGAAAACCGATATGACCTGGATGATTGGATGCCTGAACTTCGAGGAAGAAGGAGAAGTTGACGTCAAACTCACAGCTCCGGGGACGTGGGGAGCCTTCAATTCCTTGCTATCTTCGTCCAGTGAGAAGACCAATGTTGCTCTCGTTCCTCCGTTGATAAGGTCGCCTCCTACAGACTATGATACACTGTACACGGGTCTGATGAGAGCTCACAACATCACAACTCGTGTTATGGGGAGTGAGGCAATCACAGTCATGACTCTCGATTTGCAGCTATACGACCTGGCGATGAAGCTGTGGGTGGAACGCGAGGACATCAGGAAGCAATTCTTCTTCCGACCTGGTGAGCTACATGTTGTGTTTTGGGCCTTAGCTGCATTAGAAAAATACGTGGAAGGGAGTGGAATTGATCAGGCATGGGTCGAGGCTGGACTTTTCTCGCCAACCACAGTGAGCCAAATACTAAATGGGAGGCACTTGTATCGAGCTCTGGAGGCACACATGGTAACACTGATCGCTTTGTACAACCTGTACTTCCAGAGATTCCTGGCAATGGAACCTGAAGAAAGGGCCTATCTGAACGAGTCATCTGTTCGTCTGGGAGAGGCATATCAGAGAGACATCAGCGGGAGCATGGAGCCAGAGAAGAATCTATGCGACATTCTCAAAAAAACATTGGCCATGATGGAGTCCAGAGATATGACCAAAAAACTGGAACAATTTGAGGTCAGCACAAACAAGATACAGCGCTTCATCCTGAACTACATGAAACAGTTTGAGACTATCCTTCTGTTCATTAGAAGTACAAGACAACGTGATCTGCTGCTGCATATGGAGAGCATCGAGTCTCTCACGAAGTACTTCTTCGCTCACGATCATCTAAACTATGCTCGGTTGCTCCCTCTCTACATTTCAACAATGCAGGAGACTGAAAAGCAGCACCCAGAACTGTGGAGGGAATTCATGAAAGGGAACTTCTGTGTGACAAAAGGATTGGCAGGCTTCACATCAATAGCCCCAGACCATGGCATTGAGCAAGAAAACCGTACACTGAAGGTGATTGGAGGAATCGTAGGGATAACTCAAAATGAGAAGGCGCTTGACAAGTTCTTCCTCATTGCACCTGAGCTGTCAAAGTCACTGCACGAGTTTGCGGAGGGATATGGTCTTGGTGAAAACCAGAGCAGAAAACAACACCACGAAATCACGGGGGGAAAGCTTTCCCGGGTGATGAGCCATGCCTCCAAGCTTTCTAGGGTGTTCCGTGAACATGGCGATCCATTTATGGAAGAGGAAGTAGACGAGGTCTACAACCTGCTCACCAAAGAAGTCATGAATGAAAAAGTGTCCAGCGACATCTTAGAGCGCGACGAGATCGGACAACAGATGTTCCAGCAATTTGCCACAGATCGTTTAGCTGAGGGAAAACTTTCTGTGTGGGACAAAATGACGAAAAGAAAACTTCGAACATTCAAGAGTTCGAATGCCACAACAGAAGTGAGATCGGGCGACAAGCTGATCAAAGTCAAAGAAGAGCGAGGATTGTTGCAGAGGTTCATCGTTATCTCACGGAGCCGACCAGAGCTCGACCTGAAAGAATGTATTGGCACCTATGAATTTGGCATCGTTCCACGTTCTTTATTTGCATCTGATGGATCCCTCTTGTTGGCATACGACAAGGCAAAAATCCTTCGTCAACTTGAGCATCTGGCTGAGCCTGAAGAGCAGGATGTACATGATCCACCAGGAGAACCTATTTCGACAGAAATCAATGAGCATCAAGACGCGGGAATTGCCGCTTTGAATGATGCAGCAGCACACGCTGGGGAAGAAACTAATGACCCATCAACTGACTATGAAATCTCAAGCCAAAATTTGCAGGAACCCTCTCAGATCAGCCAAAACCCAGACACAACCACAAGATCAGGAGTGATCAATGAAAACGAGACTACTTCTCGCCATAGAGTGATAATCATTGATGGCATGGCTCTTGTTAACGGGATCTCCAAAACAGAACAAATGATTACATGCAGTGACTTTGCTCAATCGTTCATTGAACGCCTCGAAAATATTGCCGTGCATTATGATGACGTGAGGTTGGTATTCGACCGATACATCGATAACTCACTGAAAGACAAAATGCGCCTAAAGAGGACAAAGGGGAAATCAACATACTATCACGTCAGGGATAGTACATTGATCCAGAAGATTTCACTCAAAGATTTCCTTTCCAATGTGAAGACCAAGGCAGAGCTTACAGAGTACTTGGCTGTGAAGTGTCTATCTTACAGCAAGGCTCATCCAAACAAGTTGAAGAAGTTCATGGTGACATCAGGAACTAAGACCACGGGCAACACTGAAGTTCCAGACAGTCTACTCACGCACAGCCAAGAAGAGGCCGATACACTCTTAATTCTGCATGCTCTCACAGTCGACAAAGATGCAGAAGTTATCATTGATTTGCCAGATACCGATATCTTCCTCCTACTGATTCAGAGATTTCACGATCTACCACCTGCTACGAGGTTTCTCACTGGGAAGGGAAAGTTGAGGAGGAGCATTGCAGTCCAACCTATTCATGGCATGCTAGGAGAGAAACGTGCGTCTGCAATACTTGGATTCCACGCATTCACGGGAAGTGACATGTCTGGAAGGTTCGCTGGCAGGAGCAAGGACTGGTGCTTTAAGGTCTTCATGACATGTGACAACAAGATATGGGAGGCTCTGGAGTCTTTGGGACAAACTGATCCATCACCAGAAGTGTGTTCCCAGCTGGAACGCTTCGTCTGTCTGCTGTACAAGTCTAAAGTTCACACGAAAGTAAACGAGCTTCGCTGGTTCTTATTTTCCAACCGTGCTGCTGAGGGAGAGAGTCTTCCACCTACCACTGGTTCGCTAAAGTTACACGTTCAGCGAGCACATTATATCGCAATGATATGGAGAAAGGCAGCAGAAAGCCATCCGTCCCTTCCATCACCTGTCGAGTATGGTTGGCAGTTACTTTCGGATGATGGGGTTTATGCCCCAAGTCGATGCCTGAATCCTCCAGCCCCAGAAGCAATAATGAATCTCGTGAACTGTGGGTGCAAGAAAGGGTGTATGGGAAGATGTAGCTGTCGCAATAACAATATTCCTTGTACTGAAGTTTGTGGGTGTGTGGGTTACAGTTGTAACAACAAAGCAAACATCAATGAACCGCGTGTGATAGATATGGATGAGGATGAATGAGGCATTCGTTTATGTGATCGTTTATGTTCATTCATCGTTTATGTTTAGGTGTGTGTGTATGTGTGTGCGTGTGTGTGTGTGTGTGTGTGTGTGTGTGTGCGTGTGCGTGTGTGTGTATTCAAAATAAATGTTATCAGTGAAGATTGTTTATTGAATCGATTCTAATTGGGAAATTATACGATCCGATTTCACGACGGCCGTCTCCATTTTGGCTGGTATATTGCCCACTATTTTAATTTCCTTGCATTTTTCTGTAAAAACAATGGCAGAAATGGCTTCCTTGGGTCTGAAAACATATAAAAGGACATATTATTCATGTTTATATGATATCTAGATACAAAGATATGCACAAAAGTGTATTTTCCAAATTTTATGGCGGCCATCTTGGATTTCTTCGAATTACTACCTATTAGACGTAAAAGAAAAAATGGAACCCTATTTTTTTTACATCTCTATAATATTCTGAAGCAGAATCCATTGCTAAATCAATTTTAACAAACAAAAAACACGAAATTACTAATCGCCCTAGACTAATAGTGATCTGATGATTGAAGTGGCCTGTTTTGCATTCTCAGCTGGAAGGAACCCAAATAAACAAAGCAGAAAGATAGAGTCATCAGAAGGAACCTGCATAGGATTTGTGTTTCAGTTGCGACTCCTCTATCCACAAACCCATTCAGGCTCAGCCAAGTGAGCCTTACTAAAAAAAAAAATCGAAAAATTCACTTCTTCCTTGAGAGAGAGAGAGAGAGAGAGACGAGACGAGACGAGACGAGACGAGACGAGACGAGACGACGAGACGAGACGAGACGAGAGAGAGAGAGAAAGAAAAAAAAAGATCGAGGTCGATCAGGAGATAAGAGAGGTAAATGAACATAAACATAAAAGCAAGGATTAGCACAAATAAAGATAAATGTGTAAAAGTAGACAGAAGTGTGAAAGATTGAAGACACATGTGAAAGACAGGAACTTAGGCTCAAATTTTCTATATGACATTGATTTGTCAATTGTTTGCTAACTTGTCCTTGTGTTTCATGGAAAAGCTTATCTCTGAAAGTGTTTACAACACGTTTCATCTATGTCTTAGTTCATGAAGGGGACAAATTTGTGCGTCTCTCTCTTTCAGTACGCTGCTGTCTATGATCCCTTCCATAGTATTGTATGCTTCATAACAACTTTCTCTTTTCCCATTGTCAGTTTTGAACTTTACCTGATTTCATTTATCAGGGCTTTTGATGCAAGAGCCGTTAGTATCGCCTGGTGAATGCTGCCATCTCAGTGCTCCAAAGCTATGGTTTTGTTCTTCTTATTGCATCTGCCGAGTGGTCTTCCTGTGGCGTACATCTGGAATGTAAATAACACATAACAGAATCACAACTTGAGTGCAAAAATGAAATGCTCCCGAGTACAGTCTGTGTCTGGTTGTCATGCAAGCAGTGAGAAAGTGCCACACCTGCAGAAGGACTATAAAAGGATAGGTGGGGTGGTATTATTGTATAGGGTGCGTTATAAGTCATGGTACCCCCTATATGTATTAGATACAGTGACTTCAGAAAGTATTCACACCCCTTGACTTTTTTCACATTTTTGTGTTACAGACTGAATTTTAAATTGATTACATTGAGATTTTTTGTCACTGATCTACACATAATGTCAAAGTGGAATGTTTTTTAAAGAATTTTTTTAACAAAATTATTTAAAATGAAAAGCTAAAATGTCATCAATAAGTATTCAACTCCTTTGCTCTGACACTCTAAAGTCTAAATTCAGCTCAGCTGCATCCCATTTTCTTTGATCATCCTTCAGATGTCTCTACAACTTGATTGGCGTTCACCTGTGGCCAATTCAATTGATTGGACATGATTTTAAAAGAAAACATCTTTCTATACAAGATCCCACAGTCAACACTGCATGTCAGAGCAGAAACCCTACCAAGACGTCCCAGGAACTATCCGTAGAACTCCGAGATAGAATTGCAGGGGAAAGGGTATAAGATCTGGGGAAGGGTATAAAACAATTTATAGTGTGTTTAAAGTTCCCAAGAGCACAGTGAGCTCAATAATTATAAAATGGAAAGAATATGGAACTCCCCAGGCTCTGGCCAGTCCAACCAAACTGAGCAACTGGGCAAGATGGACCTTGGTCAGGGAGGTGACCAAGAAGCCAATGACCACTCTGACAGAACTGCAGAGTTCCTTCCTCCTTCGCTGAGATGGGAGAACCTGTCAGAACGACAACAGTCTCTGCACCACTTCACAAAGCTGTGCTTTATGGGAGAGTGGCCAGAGGGAAGCCACTCCTGAGAAATGGCACATGACAGCATGCCTGGCATTTGCAAACAGGCATGTGAAATACTGAAAGCATGAGGCAAATATTCTGTGGACTTATGAGACGAAAATTGAACTCTTTGTCCTGAATGCGAAGCACTACATCTGGCAGAAACTGAGCATAGCTCATCACCCATCTAACACCATCCCTACAGTGAAGCATGGTGGTGGCAGCAACATGCTATGGGGATGCTTTTTTAGCAGCAGGGACTGAGAGACTTCTAAGGAAAGAGGGAACAATGAATGGAGCCAAATACAGGCAAATTATTGAGGAGAACCTGCCTCAGAATGCAAAAGACCTTAAACTGCTGCGAAGATTTACGTTCCAACAAAACAATGACCCCAATCATACAGCCAAAGCAACACTGGAATGGCTTCAGAAAAAGAACGTGAAAGTCCTTGAGTGGTCCAGCCAAAGCCCAAACTTGAATCCCAGTGAGAATCTGTGGAAAGACTTGAAGATTGCTGTTCACCGACGCTCCCCATCGAACTAGACAGAGCTTGAGCAAATCTGCAAGGAAGAATGGGAGAAACTCCCCAAATCCCGATGAGCAAAGCTGATACAGACATACCCAAGAAGACTCGAAGCTGTAATCCCTGCCAAAGGCGCTTCTACGAAGTATTGACTTGGGGGGTTGAAGATCTATCTAAAATAGACATTTCTGCATTCCATTTTTAATTATTGTGAAAAATGTCAAAACATTCTGTGGACTTATGAGACGAAAATTGAACTCTTTGTCCTGAATGCGAAGCACTACATCTGGCAGAAACTGAGCATAGCTCATCACCCATCTAACACCATCCCTACAGTGAAGCATGGTGGTGGCAGCAACATGCTATGGGGATGCTTTTTTAGCAGCAGGGACTGAGAGACTTCTAAGGAAAGAGGGAACAATGAATGGAGCCAAATACAGGCAAATTATTGAGGAGAACCTGCCTCAGAATGCAAAAGACCTTAAACTGCTGCGAAGATTTACGTTCCAACAAAACAATGACCCCAATCATACAGCCAACGCAACACTGGAATGGCTTCAGAAAAAGAACGTGAAAGTCCTTGAGTGGTCCAGCCAAAGCCCAAACTTGAATCCCAGTGAGAATCTGTGGAAAGACTTGAAGATTGCTGTTCACCGACGCTCCCCATCGAACTAGACAGAGCTTGAGCAAATCTGCAAGGAAGAATGGGAGAAACTCCCCAAATCCCGATGAGCAAAGCTGATACAGACATACCCAAGAAGACTCGAAGCTGTAATCCCTGCCAAAGGCGCTTCTACGAAGTATTGACTTGGGGGGTTGAAGACCTATCTAAAATAGACATTTCTGCATTCCATTTTTAATTATTGTGAAAAATGTCAAACCCCCCCCCCCCCCCCCCCCCCCCATGACATTATGTGGACGTTATGTATGGATCAATGCCAAAATATAATATCCATTTAATCCATTTTCAATTCAGGTTGTAACATAACAAAATGTGAAAAAGTCAAGGGGTATGAATACTTTCTGAAGGCTCTTTATATACAGTATATGTATATATAAACAGTGCCTATAGAAGGTCAGTCTACACGCCCTTTCAAAATTTGTACCTTTTGTTGTTGTTGTTGTTGCCTTATAGCCTGGAATTAAAATGCATTAAATCAGGCTTTTTCCACTTTTAATTACACATCACAACCCACAACTTCACATCGTAACCCATGGGGAGCATTGATGGACAGCAATCTTCAAGTCAGGCAGTGTACTGGGCCCTGTGCTTTTTCTGGTCTTCATTAATGATCTCTCCGACTCTCTGGAAAATCCTCTCTATCTTTTTGCTGATGACTCCACTCTCTGCCGCTCCATATCTCATCCCTCAGATCGGTAGGCAGCAGCCTCTTCACTCTCTGCATACCTCGTTAAAATCACAAACTGGTCAAACAAATAGAACATGTCTTTCAATACTAACAAGTCTCACACTCTCACTACATCTCTCCGAAAAGACCATTTGGAAAGCCCTCCCATCTACTTTCTCAACAATCCTCTCAAAGAAGTTCTGACACTCAAGCTTTTGGGCCTCACTATCTGCCATGATCTTTCCTGGGAAAACCACATTTCCAAGCTGGGCGCAAAGTCAGTCGCAGTCTGGGCATCATCCGTCATGCGAAGTCCTTCCTCGGCACTATTGAGCTCCTCACCACATAAAAAAGCCTTCATCCGCAGCTTGGTGGAGTACTGCTCTCCCGTCTATGCTTCACACTGTAGAATCCAAAGCTTTTAGAATCATTGTTATCTCCCGTGATGAAGCTGATTCTGAGGGCCTTTCCCTCTCTCACCACAGGCAGGTTGGCAGTCCTTGCACCCCCTGCTCTGTCTGTGCTCTGTCCCCCATATATTCCTGCAGGATGCACAAAATCTGCCAGCAACCCTCTTCTGGGGAAACTGCCAAAATGAAGACCCTCCGCTCACCTTCCCTCTTTCATTCCTCTTTTTCCCGCCTCTGGAGCAAGCTCCCACATTCACTTCAATCCCACTCCTCCCTCCAGGTCTTCAAAACAGCTGTTCACCACCATCTCTTATCTTCCCCATTCCAAAACCTTGATCTTTTCTACCCCCGTTAATTCACCCCAAATTCACCTCCTTCAAATTCCGTTTTCTTCCCTGAAAGTCCTTGTAGTGTCCATCTAGTTTATCCCGTGTACCACGCCACCGCCCTCTCCCGTCCGGAGATCCCTGTTCTCTGCTGGTGTTGTGTTTCGCTCCCTCTCCCGTCTTTTCTCCTTCTCCCTTTATTATACTGTATGTTTTATGTGTTTCTGTTTATGCTTTTATGTGGTTTATGTGTTAGCTCTTACACAAGCCTCGACTTATTTTAAAAAAAGAGTCATGCCACGGATTTTCAATTGGATTTAGGTCGGGGCTCTGACTGGGCCACTCAAGGACATTTGTCTTTTTGTTCCATAGCCACTCCAGTTTAGCTTTGGATGTGTGCTTCGGGTCGTTGTCATGCTGAAAGGTGACCTTCCGTCTTAATTTCAGCTTTCTTGGAGAGGGCAGCAGGTTTTCTTCGAGGATTTTCTGTATTTTGCTCTATTCATTTTCCCTTCTATCCTGGCAAATAACCCAGTCCCTGCTAATGAGCAACATCCCCATAACATGATGCTGCCACCACCATGCTTCACAGTAGGGATGGTGTTCTTTGGGTGATGTGCTGGTTTGGGTTTGCGCCAAACGTAACGTTTTGCATTTAGGCCGAAAAGTTCCATCTTGGGTTCGTCAGACCACAAAACTTTTTGTCGCATGGCTTCAGAATCTCCGGAGTGTTTTTTTGCATACTTCAAACAGGACTCAAGGTGAGCTTTTTCGAGTAACATCTTCCTTCTTGCCACCGTAACATACAGGCCGGACTTGCGGAGTGCTTGGGATATTGTTGTCACATGCACACAGTGACCAGTCTTTGCCATAAAGATCTGTCGCTCTTTCAAAATTGCCATTGGCCTCTTGATGGCCTCTCTGATCAGTCTCCTCCTTGCTTGGTCATCGAGTTTGGAGGGATGGCCTGATCTAGGCAGGGTGTTGGTGGTACCATATGCCTTGTGCTTCTTAATGATTGTCTTGACTGTGCTCCAATGGATATTCAAGGCCTTTGAAATATTTTTGTACCTACCTATCCCATAATTTTACCTCAAATATTATGTTATGTACTGTAGGTAATTAATGTGGCCTGCCTAGCCACCACTGCAGCTGCATTTGTGTTCTTGTGTTTGCTGCAATGTATATTTGTAGAATAAGCTCCAATGTCTGTGTGTTATTTTTGCATCTCCTCTCAAACCACCGGCTGCACAAAGCTGAAAAGGGTACCATATTAATCGCCGAGGACCTGGGCCACACATGGTCAAAAAAATGGTTTGGACATAAACATTTTCACTATTCACATGGATAAATACCCAAACAAAGCAAGCATGATCAGCTATGACTGGAGTGTTTGGCAAGTCGCCAGACACTGCTGATTGGCTACACGAGGCTAGGTGTGCTGTGATTGGTTCCTGGCAAGTGACATCAATACACCCTCACTCTACCTATTTTCATGCTGTCTTAGGCTTCCTCATCCTTTCAATTAAAAAATAAAAAATTAGACCTACAAACCATACAACAGAAAGTGTGGCTCAGTCCCTCCGGCTTGTTAGAACATATATATATATAGAACCACCCACTGCTTAATGCAGTGCCAGCTGCTGCCCCGTTAACCGCAGCATTAGTCAGCCTCCACGGCTTTTTGGCAGGATTGTCAGGACTCTGCAGCAAGTGCTAGTATGGCACAGTGGTTCATGATGACCACTCCTGTTAAGAGATGCTGAAGATATATACCCCCTTATTTGGTGGCATGTCAGTTTATTTTCTGGGGGGATCCACTCTGCGCTGATGATGGCCAGTGGACCATGCATTCTGACCCTGTATGCTGGGGTGTATGAGTTTGTTTCACCATGTCCTTTGGCCTTTGGTCTGAAGTGAGTGCATATATTAGTTTGACAAGCTTTGTTGGCTTGTGTAATTTGGCTATGCAAACGAGGTGCCCCTCGGTTTTGTTTCAATGTTTGATTTTGGTTTATTAAAAAGAGGGCACTGTCATACAATGACAGCCAGACAGCCAGAAACGTGTCCGTGGATCAATTGGTTCCTTTCCTCAGGGGGTGGGCTGATGATCCTGCATATCCTGCCTCATATATATATATATATATAAATAATTGAATGCTCCAACATGTGTGTGCATTACCCATTTGGTGTACAGCACATCATGCACTACATCTGCCCATGGGTGGTCTGGTTGCTTCATGGAATGAAACACTTGTGTTAGTATTTGACTTCAGTGGCCTTAGTGATGGCCAAATTGTCATTGTCATTGTTAAGGCCCAATCATTGAAACTGTAGCGGTTCATCGGTGGACAGAGCCAGTGCATGACTTGCTGTTTATCCATTAGGTAAGACATACATACATTGGAGAATTTCATTTACAATACTATGACTGCTTTTGTGGGTAAGTGGGATAGGCTAGACCCTAGAGGTTATGAACATTCGCATCTGTCTTTGAATCGAGGCCCAGCTATAAACAGTCATCCTACTGTTTTGCAGGCAGGTCGATGCATCACTGCACATACCATCCTGGGACGTTAAACTGGGTGTCCCTTCGATCAGCATTAGTTGGTGGATGTTAAAATTCTTATCGGTGTCCATTGTGAAAAGTAGTTGAGCTATCGCCGGCATCCTGGTCAACCTCCAAATTCCTGCTCTAACCTCCAGGGGACTGCATCAGTGACACGGTTTTTTTTTTTTGGTTTTTTTTTGTGTACAAGATCGAGGCTCGTGTAAGACCTAACATTAATCACACAAAAAAAAAAACGGACAAACAAAACATACAATAAAGGAAAAGAAATTGGTATTTCAAAAAATTGGATCTGGGGTGAATTATCAGGGGTAGAAAAGATCAAGGTTTTGGATGGGGAAGGATAAGAGCTAGTGGTGAAAAGCTGTTTTAAAGACCTGGAGGGAGGAGTGGGATTGAAGAGAGTGAGGGAGTTTGTTCCAGAGGCGGGAGTAAAGAGGAATGAAAGAGTGAAGGTGAGCAGAGAGCCTAGATTTTTTTCAGTTTAACCATAAGAGGGTTGCTGGCAGATCTTGTGCGACCTGTAGGAATATTTGGGGGACAGAGCCCAGAGAGAGCTGGGGGAGCTAGGCTGGATAAAAGTCTGTAGAAGACAGAAAGACCACCTACCTGCCTGCGGTGAGTGAAAGGCCCTCACAATCGGCTTCATCGTGGGAGATTCCAATGATTCTGAAAGCTTTGGTTTCAACAGAGTGAAGCCAAGCTAGGTGTGAGGCAGGAGCACCAGCCCAGAGGGGAGAGCAGTATTCCATTGAGCTGTGGATGAGAGCCTTGTATGTGGTGATGAGCTTCCTTCCTGCCAAGGAAGGACTTCGCACGACAGAGGCTGCCCAGTCGGCAACTGGCTTTGGAGGCCAGATTTGAAATGGAGTTTTCCCAGGAAAGATCTTGGCAGATAGTGAGAGCCAAAAGCTTGAGTGACAGAAGTTCTTGGAGAGGATTGTTGAGAAAGTAGATGGGAGGGTTGTCCAGTCGGTCTTTTCGGAGAGACATAGTAAGAGTGTGAGATTTGTCAGGATTGAAAGACATGCTCCACTTGTTTGACCAGTCTGTGATTTTGTCCAGGTCGACAGAGAGTGAGGAGGCTGCAGACTGCCGATCTGAGGGATGAGGAATGGAGTGACAGAAAGTGGAGTCATCAGCAAAGAGATAGAGAGGATTTTCCAGAGCGTCGGAGAGATCATTGATGAAGACCAGAAAAAGCACAGGGCCCAGAACACTGCTTTGGGGAACTCCAGCCTGAACAGGAAGGGGGAGATGAGAAAAATCCATTCAGGGCCACACATTGACTACGACCAGAGAGGAAGTCCGCAAGCCATGCGTGTAAATTTCCATGGATACCATAGGAGGAGTGTTTGGTGAGCAGAACGGGGTGCCAGACCATATCGAAGGGACGTGATATGTCAAGTGAGACAGCTCTAATTTCCTGTTTGGCATGAAGAACCTCCATCCATTGTTGAGACAGCAAAAGCAGCATGTCCAGAGTAGAGTGACCTGGTCTGAAACCAAATTGATGATCAGAGATCAAGCCATTGGAGAAGAGGAAGGATTCAATATCCGAAGCAATGATGGATTCCATGACTTTGCTGATAATTGGGAGAAAGCTGATTGGCCTGTAGTTGCAAGGATCTGTTTTTGCACCTTTTTTGTGTGAAGTGGTAATGTTGACTGATTTCCAAACTGATGGCAGATAACCTTGAGCAAAAGAGTGGTTAAAAAAAGAAAAAGAGAGAGAGAAGGTAAAAGAAAGAAGTTCTGCTCTGAGTTTGACTTTAACGCAACCTCTTTGCCTGCTAGTGCTAACACAGGCATTATGTTTATATGGCAGGTGACTTGTGCTTATTGAGGCACAAGTTTGTGTTGCTGCAGGAGCTAAAGGGTGAAAAAAAAAAATATATATATATATATATATATATATATATATATATATATATATATATATATATATATATGTATAATGTTTGTCTAGCTTTCCTAAGAGGCCATCTACCCTGAGCTCAAAGTGCAGCATCCTTACTACTCTACGTCCATCGGATGTTCACCACTTTAGAGCAGATAGGTGTTGTTGGCTACATCCATCCTCTCTTCTCTGTCTACAGCACAAGGCCTCTCTTCAGTTCCTGACTGACCGAGTGTCCCCTTTGGCTGCTATTGAAAGGGCCTTCTTTGGAGGCTAGCGCCATTGTTCATAGAGGCCCGTGGCATACCAGTGAAAAACAAAGGCTCATTTGACCTCAGAAAAAATACTGCATCATTGCTCTCTTGTCCCTTGGCTTGACTGTTTTTTTTTATTTGTTTGGCATTGGCACCATTCATTTTTAAGTCATAGCAAGGGGTCCCTGCTCGAATTCCCTACTGCTTGAAAAATTGACTTATCGGAAGGAATATGAAACGCAGGAAAAAAATGCAGGGACTCTGCCAGTCAGAATTGTGCGTGACCACGGAAAAGGTAGACCTATAATCTAACTATTAATTTGCAATTGGTCACTGGCTTTGACACCAATATAAAATTTTATGCTGGACCCTAGGCATGAAAAAAACACATCTATTGAACACAGTTTCTAATTTGACCACCTCGCCGCCATTAAACATTTAAGTTGCATTAGCTGTGGCAATAAATGCGAATTGTTTCCCCCAGCTTGCTGGCTTGATGACAGAAGACGCCATTTGTATTTTGGCCGCCTTTATCCTTACCTCGTTGAGAATCTCGTGCTGCTACTGGCAACTTGCTGGTCATGGTGAATTTAAAGTTTCGCAACAAAAGGCAAACTTAGACTGCTGTTAGTCCCCTACCGGTTTCACCAGAGGGGCTTTTAGGTTTGCTCTCCATCCGTCCGTCCCACCTGTGGTTTGCTGGACTCTAATTCCCATACCCTTTAACATATTCAACTGAAGCTTGGTACCTGGCTTTATTATGATGAGTTTCAGAAAGTGCAACAAATTCTGTAGCTTTGCATACCTAAAACATTTTGGCCTACTGTATATGGCTCACAGTTGCTGAGTGCTTGGAACAAGAACATTCATTGGGACCAGTAGGGACATGTCTTGCAAAGCAACTCTCCCTCTTGTTTCTTATGGTGTCGTAGTTATGTAAAAAAGGTGAAAAACTGCTCATCCCCCTTTGGAATATTGGGGATTTTTGGATATTGTGGATCAGGTTGAGAGATCTGATTTTTTAACTTTCAGTGACATTACTTAAACTTAATGCTAAGCTAGTGTAACCTTTAGCAAAGCTCGATTTAAGTAGTTTTATACAAAGGATGAGTTGGGCAAAAAGCCAGAGGAAGGTCTTACAAGTGAATGTCATCCCTGGGGTTCTTGGAGCCTTAAAGAAATAGCTGAACCGCTCGCCAAACGTCGCCTGTGCCTTCACTGCTCGTTTTAGACCTCGGCCAATCTCAACTCATCTTTGAGCACAAGTCAAAGGCCAGCATGATCGCGATGCACTCAGCACACCTGTTAAAATAAATGTGGCGGTTTGTCTTCCAAAGCACCTGGACATTTTTTGATCCATGGCCTCTGCAGCTTTGTACATTGAATGCTTAGTAAATGGACACAACAAAGCACGGTCATCTAATACCTGATCGTTCTTACTTGGCTTACTTTGTGAATCATGAAAAAATGTCAGTATTGAATTTCCCATTCCTCTGTAACTTACTCATCCATAAAGCGGTGGTCACGTGTCGAATGAAGTGACGTGACTCTGAAACCGTTTTTCTTGAATGTATGAATTGAATTTTCTTGAATTTTCTTGAATACAGTAACTTTGGGGAATCATTTCATAAATGATGGGTTTAGTTTCTTTGTGTCAAAGTTCTTGGGCTCGGATTGTCTAAAAGGCCCATCAGTGCTGCTGCTATAAGGCTGTCCGCATTTTACAAGCAGGCCCAAGGGCAGGACCTCTTCGCTGACCCAGCAGTTCCACTGCTTTTGAAGATGTTTTACTAGCACAGCTCAGGCTGTTTTACTCGATTAAGGCCCGCATCGTAGCTTTTTTCAACACTTCACAGCATGCTCGTCATAGTTTTTGTCAGAACCTCCCAGCATGTCATGTGAGTTCAAGGGAAGTCAGGGCTTTCTTTCTGAGCAGAACCACCCAACAAGGGGAGTGCGGCCTTTCCAGCTGGTAAAATATAATCGGGCATAAGCTTGGGTAGATTACTGGAGGATATTTTTGAGTTGTCAGTGAGCTTAAATTACAAGGGCCGTATTTTACCCTGACTTGTAGGTTTTAAAAACTTTTTGTACTGTTTTGGGTTTGAAAGAGCAAAACACAAACGGGATAACATTTCTGGAGCTGTACGTCGGATTCCAGGTAGATTTCCTTTGCTATGTGCTGGCCAACCAGATTTTACTACACAACTCACGTGATTGACTCCGCACACACCCTGCATTACTTTCAGGGACCATTTACATATGACATCCCAAAATTGTCCCTACCATTGTATGCCCTATACATCCCACTTCCTTTCCCACTACTTCCTTTCCCACTACTTCCTTTTTGCTTCCAACCTTCCCTCTCTTTTACCCCATTACCTCACTTCCTTTTTTCCTATTCCTCTTAGTTTTTCTCAATATAACTCTCCCCCGTCCTTATGTACATATATGCAGATATGTTTCCTGGTGCAGGCCTCTGTGTGCCATAGCTTTCTTTCTGTCTTCATGATTTGAAGAAATGTATCACTAATTGCCCCCCTCCCAAGTGCAATATTTGATGTTTTTCTATATGTTTTCGGCACTTCATAACTTGCTTTGTTTGAGGGCTCTTTGTTCTGTAATCCAATACTTTTCGGTTCAATCCCTAACCTAATGATATTATCATCCACCGTGATGAACTGGTTACTGCTACAGCTATCCACATTTTAAGCATAACCTTCCTTGGGGACAGCACCACTCAAGGAAGAATGATTGTGATTGACCTGCCATCAGGTGTGCGAGACGTCTCTGTTAAGCTTTTGGGGCATAGAAAGGCTTTGCTTGGAGCCAACATAAACAGAGGCCTTCATCTCAGATTCGTCTCTTTTGTAATTTCTTTGGATTGGTTGGGTGGGAAGCGGGTTGGGAGGGGGAGTTGGAATGGTTGGAAATGGAGTTGGCAGCTAGGTGAAGACCATACTGTTTTGATTACCCACTGTTTTTGTGAGCTGTGCATCACATGACCAGTGAATCTACGAGACATTGCAAATACTTGCTCATTGTCACATGAGGCTTTTGCTTCGCGAGATTCGTGCAAGATGTACGATGTTTGTATGGAGGTAAAACAAAAAAACAGCTGAATTTATGCAATTTCCAGCTGGGTTTGATCCAGTGGGTTTTGCTTTTAGGGTGTGAGGTTATTCCTGAGTCATTTCTTTCTGGTTCTGTTGAGGATCTTACTGTACAATTTTTTATTTTTTTTACCTTCTGCTCTTGCTTGTTGGCCTACAGTGAAAACGTCTTCAGTGTTTTTGCTTTTTTTTCTCATTATAAGATTATAAAATGTATCGGACTATCTTTGCCTGTCATCATGTGCACACTGTACATCTTATTTATTAGCACTTGGTCACTGGTGGATATGAAAGAATCTGTGGTGTCTTTCATGAAGAGTTAGCGAGTCATCACCGGCCTCTTTGTCGTCTTTTCTTTGACAAATGCATAATAATATCTGTATTTATACGATCTTCCCTGCTGGCAAGCGAGTGATTTATAAAGACCCAGTCCGACTGCTACGTGAATTATAAAGACATTAGTGGAACATCGACAAACCAACGCAATATATGGGATTCTATTCTGATATCAAGAGCCTGGTGTTGGCTTAGCGGTTAGGGTGCCAGCTTGGGATCCTAGGACCCTGGGTTCGAATCCCGATCGATCGCTGAATTAACGCCAGGGGGGTTGACACAGCCTGTCATCCATCCGAGGTCGGCAAATTGAGTACCAGTTGACTGGTAATTCCCCGTGTGTCGCAAGAGGCAACTAACAGTGTTGGCGGCAGGAAGGGCACCCGGCCGTAAAACATTGCTTCAAAAAGGGGACCACGGTGCCAGAAAAAGGCCAACCCCCGCTCTGCGGGGAAAAATGGCCCTAAAGGAGGTTCCTATTCTGATATCAAAACAACATGAGCATTAAGGCCCAGAAAGGATTCATACCATACATAATACAGGCAACTGAGATTGACTATTTGTGGTCTCTCTCCTTGAAACTCATTCAGTCAACTCTGAAGAAGAAGATCAAGAACCAATCCTTTTGTGTCTTCAGAAGCATAGAGCTCCAAAGCAATTTCCTTGGCTCTGGGACACAATCCTAGATGGGTTGTCACTCGGATGCAGGATACTCGAATGGCTCATTCTTCCGAGTAAGCTGGCACTCATTTTGCCGACCGCAGAAGGATGACAGGCTGAGTCAAACCACCTTGTGTTATGTTGGACTCTGAGATCTTAAACCAGCCACCTGAACTGTTAAGCCGACACTAAACTGTTCCACTCTGGCACAACACATAAAATACATAATATACAGTCACGTGAAAAAGTAAGTACACCCCATGTAAAGTTTTGACATTTTCAACATATTTCAACATACAGCTATTTGATCTTCATTTTAACAATATTGACAGATAAAGGTGATATAATATAACAAATATCATGAAACATTTACCTTTTGTAGTCCATTATATCTATCTATAATTCCAGTAATCTCTGTGTGTATGTTTGTATGTTTGTATGTCTGTGACCGCTGTTTCTCGACAACCACGGGTCCGATATACTTGAAACTTGCCAGGTATATTGCTGGGGACCCGAGGATGTGCCTTTTCAAGGTTTCATATTAATCGGAGAAGTAGTTACCGAGCTATGTCCAAAAAACGATTCAACCAATCAGAGAGCAGCGAGCTATCACGTGTGCCGAACGTGGCGAACAGACTCTGCCTCGGACGGCACATTTGAGAGCGTATTCATTTATTTCACGTTGGCAAACTATGTTGCCGTTAAACTATGTTGTAAAACTAATTAAAACTAATTTGCGACATATTAATCGGAGAAGTAGTTACCGAGCTATGTCCAAAAAACGATTCAACCAATCAGAGAGCAGCGAGCTATCACGTGTGCCGAACGTGGCGAACAGACTCTGCCTCGGACGGCACATTTGAGAGCGTATTCATTTATTTCACGTTGGCAAACTATGTTGCCGTTAAACTATGTTTTAAAACTAATTACGTGCACGCTATGGCGATTTCTTTACCAAACTCCGCAAGCCGTTCGCTTTGGACCAAACCATTTCATGTAAATAGAGGGGGGGGATTGTCACCGTACTCGCAAGCCGTTCGCTTTGGACCAAACCATTTCATGTAAATAGAGGGGGGGGATTGTCACCGTACTCGCAAGCCGTTCGCTTTGGACCAAACCATTTCATGTAAATAGAGGGGGGGGGGGATATAATTTTAGATATATATATAGTACGAGCATGCCCTAGTAATTTAAATAAACATACAGACTTGGCATTTAAGATGGAATTTTTTTTTTTCTTGACTTGGGTTTACTTTCCTAACTCAGTATATCAATCTAGTGAGTTTCTTTTACACTTTGGTGATTTATTTGTTAAAAGAACCATGTCATTGATTGTCTGTCGCAGCAAGAAGTCAACAACAGGATTATATCACAGGTGGCATGGCAAAATGTACGGACAGGTGCATTTGATGATTGGCTTCACAGTCGGGTATACAAGGGTTGTTGCGTTCTGTATTAGTGGAAAACAACTGCTGCACGTCTCCAAAGGTTATTGCCGCTTCCTCTGGAGATGGTCCGTCAACTCGACAATGCTGTTTGTCATGGTGTGGTGGCTTTACGAAATTACGGCATGAAACAGCGTGCTATTGCTCGGCAGTATGGCATCACTCAAGGTCAGGTGTCAAAGATCCTGAAACGAAATGCTCAGAGGGGTGTCCCTACTCCAATACCGAGGCCAGGACGTCCCCGCAGAACCACAAGGAGGGATGATCGCCAGCTGCACCGGTTAGTCCGCAATGGCCGTACCAAGTCAGCTAATCGGCTTCGGGCTGAGTGGCAGCAACTGACAAATGTGCCTGTATCCAGAAGGCTAGTCAACCAACGACTGGTTCAAGCAGGCTATCGTGCCAGGCGTCCCCTGAGAAAGCCACGCCTGACCAGACAACACCGCCAGCGCCGATTGCAGTGGGCCAGAGAGCACCGTCAATGGCAGCCAGGACACTGGAATCACGTGATCTTCAGTGACGAGTCTAGATTTCTGGTCTATCGTCAAGATGGTCACGTCCGAGTGTGCAGACAAGTGCATGAAGCCTACAACAAAGATTGTATAGTGCCAAGAGTCCAAGCTGGAGATGGTGGGGTGACCGTTTGGGCTGCTTTTCATGCAGGGGGCAAAACTGACCTGGTTGTTCTGAATGGAAACCTGAACCAGTTCAAATACAGGGCCATTCTGGAAGAAACATTGCTTCCATTTGCTCATGCAGCCTTTCGAGGAAACTTTGTCTTCCAAGATGACAATGCACGGCCTCATCGTGCTCGCATGATCCAACACTTTCTTGCTGACCGTGGTGTAGAGCATATGGAGTGGCCTGCCATGTCCCCGGATATGAATCCGATAGAGAACTTGTGGGCAGAATTAACGCGTCAAATCGACCACTTGGACCAGCAGCTGACCTCTGTGCGTGAATTGCAGCAGGCTATTGTCACTGCATGGCAAGCGATTCCTGTCCAAACCTTGGCAAATCTCGTGAACAGCATGCCTCAACGTGTACGTGCTCTCCTGAATGCTCGTGTGGGTTACACGAAGTACTGAACTGTAATTTTACTGTCCGTAAGCCCAGTCGTAATTTAACTTTTGTTTTTGTTATAAAAAAAATTTGGCTAATGTGCAAAATAAAGAGATACTTCTGGAAAACGTACAGAAGTTTAACACAGTACTGTCCATGAATTGAGTTCGATATCAGTTTACATCACTTTCAAGGATCAATTTATTTGTTTCGAAATGTCAAATGTGTTTTTTGTTTCTTTTAAAGGTCACATTAACAAAATCTAGAATAATTTCAACATAATTCCAATGAACTTTTGGTTCTAAGACATCTTGAAAAGTAAGTTCACCCCCACAAAAAAAATATTCCATATTAAATGCTTAGTCTGTAACTGCAAATTTCGCATGTGGAAAAAGTAAGTACACCCTTGGCACTAATAGGTGGTATTGCCCCCTTTGGCAGAAACAACCTCAAGTAGGCGTTTCTTATAACTGTCTACCAGTCTCTGACATCGACTGGGAGAAATTTTTGCCCACTCCTCCATGCAGAATTCTTTCAGCTGTGCGATGTTTGAGGGATTTCTTGTATGCACAGCTCGTTTCAAATCCCCCCACAACATCTTGATGGGATTTAGATCTGGGCTTTGACTTGGCCATTCCAGAACCCTCAATTTCTTTCTTTTCAGCCATTCCTTGGTGGATTTACTGGTATGTTTAGGGTCATTGTCATGTTGCAAAGTCCGCCTTCGGTTGAGCTTCAACTTTTCGACAGATGGCCTCACATTATCCTCAAGCACCCTCTGGTACAATGAAGAATTCATAGTGGATTCTATGATGGTGAGCTGCCCAGGC
The DNA here is from genome assembly GCF_964187855.1 of Myxine glutinosa. Lineage (NCBI taxonomy): Eukaryota > Metazoa > Chordata > Myxini > Myxiniformes > Myxinidae > Myxine > Myxine glutinosa. The sequence continues at coordinate 20,733,453 of NC_136269.1, forward strand.
CCTGATGTAGCAAAGCTGCCCCAAACCATAATATTTCCACCACCATGCTTTACAGTTGGTATCAGGTTCTTGTGGTCAAATGCTGTCTTTGGTTTTCGCCAAACATGTCTTCTGGTACTGTGGCCAAATAGCGCTACCTTTGACTCATCTGTCCAGAGCACATTGTTCCAGAAGTGCTGGTCTTTGCCTCGGTGTTCATTGGCAAACTTTAGTCTTGCCCTGATGTTCTTTCTGGGCAGCAAAGGTTTCCTCCTGGCACACCTCCCATGTAGATCAAATTTGTGCAGCCTCTTTCTAATGGTAGGCTCGTGCACTTTGACATCAACAGTGGCAAGAGCTACCTGTAGGTCCCGTGATGACATTCTGGGGGTTCTTAGAGACTTCTTTCAGCATCTTGCGGTCTGCTCTCGGGCTGAACTTGCTGGGGCGGCCTGGCCTGAACAAGTTGGCAGTTGTTTGGAATCTTCTCCACTTGTAGATGATCTTCTGGACAGTCGAATGATTGATTTCAAATTGTTTGGAGATCTTTTTAAATCCCTTCCCAGACTCGTAGGCATCTATAACCTTCTCTCTGAAGGCCTCAGAGAGCTCTTTTGATCTAGGCATGGTGACGCCGCACACTTCAACAACAAAGGGCAAACCAAACTAAATGTCTGAGGTTTAAATAAGACAGGTTCCTCCATGATCCTCTCTAATGATGTTCTAATCATTTGCACCTGAGCTGGTGCACCTGATTCTAATTTTAGGTATTTGAAGTAGTGATAAATGTAGGGGTGTACTTACTTTTTCCACATGCGAAATTTGCATTTATGTTTATTTAAATTCTACAATGGACTACAAAATGTAAATGTTTCATGATATTTGTTATATTATATCACCTTTATCTATCAATATTGTTGAAATGAAGATCAAATAGCTGCATGTTGAAATATGTTGAAAAAGTCAAAACTTTACATGGGGTGTACTTACTTTTTCACGTGACTGTACATATAAATATACATGCACCATAATTTGTCATGATGTGTGAATTCAGTTATGCTCTTTCTTAGTTAGCTTATATAAAGAATCCATTGTTCTTAATTGATCCCCCCCCCCCCTTTTTAATAATCTGAGCAAGAAGTTTCAAAATTATGGAGCAACTGCATTAGTCTTTGGTGGCAAAACGTCCATCATTCTGAGTCTGTGATGTTGGCAGTTTGATGCCGACACCAGCTGAGTCATACCAAAAACCTTAATAATGGTAAGTGCCACTTCCTCGCTTGCTGCTCAGCATTTATAGGATAGAGGATGGACAAACTCCATAGGTTGCTATCCCATGAGAGTGGGGGTGTGAAGGGTGAGATTTCACATCCTATGAGAGGAGGGGGTGTGAGAGGTGAGATTTCTTCTTATTTTCCTCGCTGACTGTGGAAAACGACATCACGAGATGGCTTCGTTGACACCCAGGATCCACTGGGGAGTTAGGTCGCTTCCCCAAAGGTCACCAGCTGTGTTCGTCTGAAGTCAAGTCCGGTGTTACCTAATGCCTCTGTCTGCTTGTAACAGCTCCTTCGTGAGCCCCAGCACCTGTAAAAAAATTTAAAAAAAATAAAAACTATCGATGAAAATTGGCAGCAGTGTGATGAGGATGTATTTTACGATGTATATATTCGGTGGAGGTCATTGTGTGGAATTGTCTTCCTTCCTGATTCTCATTGTTCATTGTGAATTTTGATAAACGGTAAATGAAAAAGGACACAAATTAAATTGACTGCAGAGGGAAGGGGAGGGAAGAGGTTATCTTTGTCCTTGAAATATCCATGTGCACTGAAGTTCAATTAAATAAATATATAATCAGCTTCCACTGATAGTGATTGAATTGATAACCTCGTGTTCTTCATTTTGTATAAATGTTTTATTTTCAAATGTAAAACCTGTACCTTGTCGATAAAGAAGGAGCTACAGATTGAAGGGACAACAAGCATAGCATTAGAAATGGAGAAATAGAGTGTGCAAGGAATGAGATTTTTCTCTCCCACTTTGCTTCATAAGCTAAAGTTAACCCTGAGATTAAACGGTCACGGATTATTGTTCCAAGTAAATCCATTATAAGCTTTCCAACGTCATCATTTCTATTCTTCTATGACAGAAGGAACTGCTAAAGCTCCAGCTTCTTCGTCTTCTTCTTTGTGACGTGCATACACGCATACATACACACACCGTGCCTATAGAAAGTCTGCACCCACCTTTCAAATTTTTCACCTTTTCTTGCCTTATAGCCTGGAATTGAAATGCAATAAATCTGGCTTTTTCCACCTTTATTTACACATCGCAACCCACAACTTTCAAGTGAAAAACAAATTCTACAAATTTCAGAAAATTAATTAAAAATACAAAATTAGAATATCTTGGTTGGAACAGTGTCCACCCCCCTGAGTTAGTACTTGGTGGAAGCACCTTTCACAACAATTACAGCTGTGAGTCTGTTGGGATAGGTCTCTACCAACTTTGCACACCTTGATTGGGCAATATTTGCCCATTCTTCTGTATAAAACTGTTCAAGCTCAGTCAAGTTGTGAGGGGAGCATTACAACAACAAAACAACAGGCATTTTAAGGCCATTTTCCCTGCAAGAGCGGGGGTTAGCCTTGTGGTCCCCATGACAATCTTCTCCATTTTGCCCTATTTTCTGCATCTCCCCTTGTTAACCCCCTTGCCCGCATTTCTTCTTCGACCATCTTTAGCCAAGTCTTTCTCAGTCTTCCCCGTCCTCTACTTCCTTCTACATTCATTTCCATCACTCTTCTCAACCAGTCACTTTCATCCTTCCTCAACACATGACCAAACCATCTCAAACTGTTTCTCTTCACAGCATCCATCACAGGCTCTATTCCCATCATCTTTCGCAATTCATCATTTGGCTTCCTCTCTCTCAACGATACTCCACACATCCACCGAACCATTCGCATTTCCACCCTTTCCAGCCTTCGTTGCTGCTCTACGTTCATTACCCATGTCTCGCTCCCATAAATCATAACACTTCTCACACATGCAGCATACACCTTTCCCTTCAGCTTCAACGACACTCCCCTCCTCGTCAGCACGCCACTCAGTTCCCGAAACTTCTTCCATGCACATCTCACTCTAGCAACCGTTGCAGAGTCTGATCCACCTTCTCCATCCAGCATGTCTCCTAGGTAACAAAATGTTTTCACACCTTCCAGCTTCACGCCGTCTCCAAGATCGAACTCAACATTTCATCCATCTGCAGCTCCCTCTGTGCACACCTTACACTTGAATGTAGCTGCCACACTGATTAATGACCCTCTCAAACCACTACATTTTTGATGAACCCACTCAGCGCACATTGTACATTGAATGGAATTCACTCCGACACTCTTCCTGCACATAGCACACGGCCACTTCCCAGTTCTTTCCACCTCACCACATGCGTTCCCACTTGCCATCACCTTCGTTTTTCCGATATTCACCTTCAGACCTTTTGTCTCCATACATTCCTTCCACTTGTTCATCTTCTCCTTCAGTCCATCCATACTTTCTGCAATCAACACCAGATCATCTGCATACAACAACTCCCACGGTAAACCCTCCTTTACGTTCCGAGCCAGCACCTCCATCACAGCTACAAATGGTAGTGGACTTAGTACCGACCCCTGATTCCCACCTTCACCTCAAACTCACCACTGTTCCCGTCCTTCGTCCTTACAGCTGTGCGCGCTCTTTTGTACATTGCCATCACTACTCTGATCAACCATTCCTCCACTTCTAGCTTCCTCAATGCCCATGTCACTTCTTCACGTGGAACCCCATCGAATGCTTTCTCCAGATCAACAAACCCAAGAAACAACTTCTTCCCCTTCTCCATGTACTTCTCCTGCAACTGCCTCACAATAAAAAGCATGTCTGTCATTCCTCTTCCTGGCATAAATCCAAACTGCATTTCGTCAATCTTCACTTTCTTCCTTATTCTCCTCTCCAACACCCTTTCCAATACCTTCATTCCATGCTCCAATAACTTTATCGCTCAATACGAGCCACAGTCCAGAGGGTCACCTTTCCCCTTGTATAGAGGGACGAGGGTACTCAGTTCCCAATCCACTGGAATGCGGCCTGCTTTCACCACCAGATTGCAGATCTCTGTCATTCTCTTCACACCCCAATTTCCCACTGCCTTCAACATATCTCCCACAACTCCCGTCGAGGAGAGCATTGATGGACAGAAATCTTTAAGTCATGACACAAATATTCGATTGGGTTTAGGTCGGGGCTCTGACTGAGCCACTCAAGGACATTTTTTTTTGTTCCTTAGCCACTCCAGGTGTAACTTTGGCTGTGTGCTTTGGGTTGTTGTCATGCTGAAAGGTGAACCTCCCTCTAAGCTTTCTTGCAGAAGGCAGCAGGTTTTCCTTTAGGATTTTTCTGTATTTTAATTCATCCATTTTCCCTTCTATCCTGGCAAGTGCCTCAGTCCCTGCTGCTGAGAAACATCCCCATAACATGATGCTGCCACCACCATGTTTCACAGTAGGGATGGTGTTCTTTGGTGATGTGCTGTGTTGGGGTTGCGCAAAACGTAACGTTTTGCATTTCGGCCAAAATTTTCCACCTTGGTTTTGTCAGACCACAAGACTTTTTGCTATGTGGCTTCAGAATCTCTGGAGTGTTTTTTGCATAACTCATATGGGACTCAAGGTGAGCTTTTTTGAATAATGGCTTCCTTCTTGCCATCCTACTGTACCGGCCAGACTTGTGGAGTACTTGGGATATTGTTGTCACATGCACACAGTGATCAGTCTTTGCCATAAAGGCCTCTAGCTCTTTCAAAGTTGACATTGGCCTCTTGGTGGCCTCTCTGATCAGTCTCCTCCTTGAATGATCATCCATTTTAGAGGGATGGCCTGATCTAGGCAGGGTCTTGGTGGTACCATTTGCCTTTCACTTCTTAATGATTGGCTTTACTGTGCTGGGAACACTGTGCTAGGGATATTCATTCAATATTCAAGGCCTTTGGAATATTTTAAACCTATCCCCTGATCTGTTTTTGCAATAAATATTTGTTTTCCATTAATCGTCCCACCTTTTCTAAAATCCAAACTCACCCCTCCACTCCTGAACTTCCCCCTAACCCATCCCTTTCAAATCTACCCCCTTGCCCCTCCCCTCATAAACTCCCCCTCTCCCCTCCCCTCATAAACTATCCCCTCACCCTTTTTCTCATAAACTCCCCCCTCATCCCTCCCTTTCAAAAGTCCCCCCTCCCTCCTCCCCTTCAAATCTCCCCACCCTCCTTTTTCTTCAATTATCTCCTCTCACTCCTCCTCCTCAAAGCGTCCTCCTGCTTCCTCTCCCTTCCAACTCTTACCTCCATCTCCTCCAACCTTCTTCCTCGCTCTTCCCCCCTCAAACAACTCCTCACTGTGCCTCATCCAATCACCATCAAACCTTTTGTCCTCCTCATCCTTCCCTTTCTCCTAGCTCTTCTGAAATCTCCGACACACTTTCAACAGCTCTCCCTACCTCCTCCTCCTCTTCCTCATCTTACCCTACCCCTCCTCTCCCCTGTCCTGTATCCGATGCTCCCCCTTCCTCTTCTTTAACGATATGGACTTCAAACATCTGGGGCCTTCGCTCAAACTTGATTGATCTCTCCATACATGAGGACATTCTCCCAGAAGGATTTTGGCTTGTTCAGGTGTGTTTTGGCAATCTCCAGTTGGGCTTTATTATGTCTCTCTCTCAGAAGTGGGGTCCTCCTGGGTCTCCTTACATAGAACCACCTTTCATTGAGTTGGCCACAGATGGTATGAGTTCAAACTGTCGTACCTTGTGTCTGAAGGTCAGCTTGAATCTGTTTGGCAGTTGAATGAGTAGCTTTCTCCACCATTCAAACAATCCTTCGCTGCAAACTTCGATCAAGTTTTCTCTTGCGGCCACGTCCAGGGAGGTTGGCTACAGTGCCATGGGCCTTAAACTTCCTGATAACATTGCATACGGTGGAGACAGGAACATCAAGGTCTCTGGAGATGGACTTGTAGCCTTGAGATTGTCCATGCTTGGCTACAATCTTGTGTCTGACCTCCTCAGACAATTCTCTGGTTTTCTTTCTTTTCTCCATGCTCATTGTGGTACACAGAGTGACACAAAACAGCAGAATGACTCCTTTTCTCTATTCAAACTGGTTTAATGAGTGATTTTTATATTGCAGGCACATGCAACTCACCACAGGTGAGTTCAATTCCAAAGTAAAGGAGAATCACCTGCTTCAAATCGAATTATTTCTAACAACTTCTAAATGGTGCCAGTAATATTGTCCAGGCCATTTTAGGATTCCTGTGTGGAATAAGCTAAGATTTAGTATTTTTTCACCTTTTTTCCATTGCAAACCAAAGAAATACAAATGTGGATACCAAAAGATTTTTTTATTTCAACAATTTTCAGGAAGAAATGGTGCATTATTTGAAAAATGTGCAAGGGTGCCAATATTTTTGGCCATGTCTGTACACACACACACACACACACACACACAATACACGCACACATACACAAACTACATACACATATACACATACGCTATGTACACAACAACAACAACAACAACAACAACAACAGGCATTTTAAGGCCATTTTCCCTGCAAGAGCGGGGGTTAGCCTATTGTCCCATATGTACACACACATACACAAACTATATACACACATATGCACATACACATATAGACATACACTATGTACACACACATACACAAACTTTATACACATATACACATACACTATATACATATACACACACATATACACATACACAAATACACACACATACATATATACACACACACACATACACAAACTACATACACATACACATATACACACACATATGCATATACACACACAAATACACTTATACACTTTTCTGGGACAATCTATATAATGCATGCCTTCAAATCTATGAAAAATAACTTGTTGGGAGGATTCATACTTAAGGTGCCACAAAGGCACCATCGATGTCAATAGCCTGGTAGGGCAAGGCTCAAGTCCTACCCGGCAATTACTATCTACAGTTTATAGTTGGTGGGACCTTTTTATACTTTATAAGTATAATGCACACTGTTTTAACAGAAAAGATCGTGTAAACTGGTTGCGTTATTGAACAATATCAGTGGATTCTTCACACTTATAAATTTGTGTTCTCATGCTAAATATAGAATGTCGAAATACATTTCTTGTACATAAGTTAATTACTGAGAGTCTAAGTTCAGGGTATTTTGATATAAATGAAGCAGAAAGTAAAAAAGGCCATCACATTCTTGTTAAGGATAAAACATTCCTGGAAATAAATAAAATAAATCTCATAAGTAGCAAAAATTGATTTTACATGAAATCCTGAATGGTTCAAGTTTACATTCAATCAAACAAATGTTCCGGATTATTTACGGAGTGTTACTGCTGCCGAAACGGTTCCTGAGTACACATTATGCTGGGTGGTTTGCCGTTGCCTTCCCAGCATCCAGTCAAGCTGGGAATTTGGAATACTAGGGCATTGCCCGTACGTGGGTGCCCGTTCCGTGGCCAAAAAAAAAAAAAAACGCTACCCGTACGCTCTACCCCGCCCGTACGCCCGTAAACAAAAAAAGCAACGCTCTTCGCTTCCGCCCTTCGCTCTGACTGAATTGGGAGAAATAATGCGCATAAGAAATCGAATTACGTACCGTAATGGCGGTCAGCTCGTAACGCGCTCAGCTCCGCTCGTCTCACATCGGCCACGCCTACGCAACAGAGCGTTCTGTGATTGGCTGCCGGAAGATAAGTCGTCACTGTCCGGAAGTTCGCAAATCGCAGTTAGGATGAATCGTTTTAATTTAATCGCAGTTTGAATTCGTTTTAAAACATAGTTTAACGGCAACATAGTTGAAAAGCCTTGCCTTGCTGCAAACAGCTGCTGCAAACAACAACAACATGGAAGGCTGCACTGTCCGGAAGTTGGCATATCGCAGTTACGATTATTTTAGTGTTAATGGCCAATTATTCAATTAGCGCCAACGTATTTTGGCTGTTTGCAATTTAATCGCAAGGAAAAGTAGAAAGAGAAGAGGGAAAAAAAGAAAAGCCTTGCATTAACGCATTAACGCTTGCATTGCATTAACGGTTCGGCACACGTGATAGCTCGCTGCTCTCTGATTGGTTGAAGCGTTTTTTGGACATAGCTCGGTAGGTACTTGTCCGATTAATTACAAACCTTGAAAAGGCACATCCTCGGGTCCCCAGCAATATACCTGGCAAGTTTCAAGTATATCGGACCCGTGGTTGTCGAGAAACAGCGGTCACAGACACACAGACACACAGACAGACACACAGAGATTGCTGGAATTATAGATAGATGTCCATGGTGTTCCAATTCTCATTCGTATTATTCCACAGCCTTAAATCATTCCTTATAAGGTCAAGTGATCATCAGAGTGTCCACTCCTTACTAATCACATGGTGTCCCCACCGTTCCATCACTTGTCGTTGATGCAACTCTGCCTGTGAAGTGTCAGTCAGACAGCTCATAGTGGGGTCGGGAATCGAACCCATAGTAGATAGCTCAAAGTCACAGACTTTAAAATCGAACCCAGCGTAGACAGAGCTACCTCCTCTCCCACAGCTGCGCCACCCTCTTGGCATCCCCAGTAGAACCTGGTTGAGGATCAGTTCCATCACTTGTCGTTGATGCAACTCTGCCTGTGAAGTGTCAGTCAGACAGCTCATCGTGGGGTCGGGAATCGAACCCAGAGTAGATAGCTCAAAGTCACAGACTTTAAAATCGAACCCAGCGTAGACAGAGCTACCTCCTCTCCCACAGCTGCGCCACCCTCTTGGCATCCCCAGTAGAACCTGGATGAGGATCAGTTCCATCACTTGTCGTTGATGCAACTCTGCCTGTGAAGTGTCAGTCAGACAGCTCATCGTGGGGTCGGGAATCGAACCCAGAGTAGATAGCTCAAAGTCACAGACTTTAAAATCGAACCCAGCGAAGACAAAGCTACCTCCTCTCCCACAGCTGCGCCACCCTCTTGGCATCCCCAGTAGAACCTGGATGAGGATCAGTTCCATCACTTGTCGTTGATGCAACTCTGCCTGTGAAGTGTCAGTCAGACAGCTCATCGTGGGGTCGGGAATCGAACCCAGAGTAGATAGCTCAAAGTCACAGACTTTAAAATCGAACCCAGCGAAGACAAAGCTACCTCCTCTCCCACAGCTGCGCCACCCTCTTGGCATCCCCAGTAGAACCTGGATGAGGATCAGTTCCATCACTTGTCGTTGATGCAACTCTGCCTGTGAAGTGTCAGTCAGACAGCTCATCGTGGGGTCGGGAATCGAACCCAGAGTAGATAGCTCAAAGTCACAGACTTTAAAATCGAACCCAGCGTAGATAGCTCAAAGTCACAGACTTTAAAATCGAACCCAGAGTAGATAGCTCAAAGTCACAGACTTTAAAATCGAACCCAGAGTAGATAGCTCAAAGTCACAGACTTTAAAATCGAACCCAGCGTAGATAGCTCAAAGTCACAGACTTTAAAATCGAACCCAGAGTAGATAGCTCAAAGTCACAGACTTTAAAATCGAACCCAGCGTAGACAGAGCTACCTCCTCTCCCACAGCTGCGCCACCCTCTTGGCATCCCCAGTAGAACCTGGATGAGGATCAGTTCCATCACTTGTCGTTGATGCAACTCTGCCTGTGAAGTGTCAGTCAGACAGCTCATCGTGGGGTCGGGAATCGAACCCAGAGTAGATAGCTCAAAGTCACAGACTTTAAAATCGAACCCAGCGAAGACAAAGCTACCTCCTCTCCCACAGCTGCGCCACCCTCTTGGCATCCCCAGTAGAACCTGGTTGAGGATCAGTGCACGTTTGGTGCTGCTTCTGGGTCAACAGTATTGGTGATCAATAGGAAATTGAATTCTGATCGATTGTCCCATTCCCTCAAGAACACGACTCCTGTAATTGGTTTTGAGATTAATCTTCCAGTAAAATGATGATCTCAAGTGTGGTTCAATTAAATATTGATCCGAAAGAAGCAAAAGAAATGCTCATGATCCTAATTTTACCCACACAGACTTCTGATATGGACATTTATTGGGGTTGTATGAGCTTTGATAGAAACTGAGCTCAAACTACGACGAAGCAAGTTAAAATGTGGAGAGTAATACAGAACACTTCAATCAATATCCCACAATAACACATTAATGAGACAATCCGATGTACCAATAGTACTACATTCAACTTCCCATTGCAATTACTCATAGTCTAGTGTTCTTTTTGTGTTTTTCTTGTGTTTCCATAATCAATAATCATGTATGTGCGTGCATCCATTGTACTTACTGTACACACATCTCTGTAAAGGAAAATGTACTAAGTATATACCAAGTATGCCAAGGACACGTTTGTATACACAAGTATTTACTCCAACGAGTCTTCCTTTTCCGTTTGTCATACACTTCCCTCGTGTTCCTTGAACATTGTCGACAGTGTGCTAATTTTACACCAACAGCTTCGCTCAACTTCAGGCTTGGTTATACATGTTCAAAGGGAAAAATATAATATATCTATTTCAGGATTAACAATTATCATCAAAATTGTGAGAACAGCAGAGTGGATCTCATAAAGTGCATCCAATTTGCCATAAGGTGAAGGGTGAAGGCACAACCTTTTATCGGATTAGGAATGATCGTTTATTGTCTCCTTGCAGACGTGGTTACAGCGATATGGATACCTGCCTCCCGGAGATCTGCAGCTCTCAACACTTCGCTCGTCCAATAGTTTGACTCGTGCTGTGAGCGCCATGCAGGAGTTCTACGGCATTCCTGTTACCGGCGAGCTGGACGAGGTCACAATACAGTAAGGCCTTGTCACTTCCACATACTCTCTTTCAATCCTCAATGCTCTATTTGCTAGGTTAGTGAAGATAGGAAAGATAATGAGTTTGTATGGGTAACAAAATGGGGGTGGTGATGAACTGCTGTCTCGAAGGACTTGGGAGGAGACCGTAAAAGGACAGACTGATCAGGAAGACGATGCTGCAACAGATTCCGATATCATAATGGGACATTCTCTTGCAGAGCAGTATCTTAATTTAAACAGTGTATCTAAGAAAAGCCAGTCTTACATTGCAGGTTGATTTCAGCTCATCATTGTCATCACCATGCATTGTACCCCCATGTGAGGCCCAGAAGATGCAAAAGCATTCCTGGATGAGGGAAGGAAGTGGTTAATTTGCATTGCCTTCGGTATGGTATGAAGTAGATCAGGGTAGGAATTTTGAATTTGGCCAAGATACCGATGCACAATGACCTTCTATTTTTGAAAGGCCTGTGGAATCTTTAACTCCCAGTGGCAAACGCTAGAGATGGTACAGTCAGCTTGATGTCCTCCAAAGAATGGTGAAATTCATTTATACAGTGCTCTACTTGCAGGCTAATGAGGTAACAGCTGGAATGGAATACCTTTATATTCCACCAAAGTGAGTATTGTGCACTTGCTTTTCAGCCAGAGCTGGAGGGTGACATTTTACTACTTTTTCAAAGCCTTTCCTAGTTTGCACAGGATTTGGAATGCATCTTTGGCACTCCATGAAATTTCATTTGATTTGATGAATTTGATTTTACTAGGGCATGCCCGTACTATATCTATATCTAAAATTATATCCCCCCCCTCTATATACATGAAATGGTTTGGTCCAAAGCGAACGGCTTGCGAGTGGTGACAATCCCCCCCCTCTATTTACATGCAATGGTTTGGTCCAAAGCGAACGGCTTCCGGAGTTTGGTAAAGCAATCGCCATCGCGTGCACAAACGCGCAGGAAAGCGAATGAATCGCAAATTCGTTTTTATTAGTTTTAAAACTTTATTAAAACATAGTTTAACGGCAACATAGTTTTCCAACGTGAAATAAATGAATACGCTGTCAAATGTGCCATCCGAGGCAGAGTGTGTCCGCCACGTTCGGCACACGCGATCGTTCGCTGCTCTCTGATTGGTTGAATCGTTTTTTGGACATAGCTCGGTAAGTAATTGTCCGATTAATATGAAACCTTGAAAAGGCACATCCTCGGGTCCCCAGCAATATACCTGGCAAGTTAAAAGTATATCGGACCCGTGGTTGTCGAGAAACAGCGGTCACAGACAAACGTACAGATGTACAGACAGACAGACAGAGATTACTGGAATTATAGATAGATGACCTCTTTACCACAGACTAACGTAACATTAAACTTCAGTGCATCAACTCCATATGATACATTATTCTACAGCAATGCTGTCCTTTTATCCCATAAAAGTAAACTGTACCAGGTGACAGTCAAAAGGTAACATAGTGTATATATATATATATATATGTGTGTGTGTGTGTGTGTGTGTGTGTGTGTGTGTGTATATACATATATCTACATATATCTACATATATATTATATATATATATATATATATATATATATATATAAATTTTTTATTTTTTATTTTAAATAAACAGGAATCAAATTCCTGCGAGGGGCTAAGTGTGAAAAACTCTGGCTCAACACGGGGCTCGAACCAAGGACCTTCATTGATTACGCGTCAACAGCCCACTGTGCTATTGAGCCAGCCGTAATGAACCACCTTTAGAGGCCATTATTACCCTGCAGAGCAGGGGTTGGTGAGGAGCTAGGGGTTGGAGAGGAGCGAGGGGTTGGAGAGGAGCGAGGGGTTGGAGAGGAGCGAGGGGTTGGAGAGGAGCGAGGGGTTGGAGAGGAGCGAGGGGTTGGAGAGGAACTAGGGGTTGGAGAGGAACTAGGGGTTGGAGAGTGAGGAGCTAGGGGTTGGAGAGGGCGAGGGGTTGGAGAAGGGCGAGGGATTGGAGAGGGGCGAGGGGTTGGAGAGGAGCAGGGCTTGGAGAGGAGCGAGGGGTTGGAGAGGAACGAGTGGTTGGAGAGGAGCGAGGGGTTGGAGAGGAGCTAGGGGTTGGAGAGTGAGGAGCTAGGGGTTGGAGAGGAGGGAGGGGTTGGAGAGGAGCGAGGGGTTGGAGAGGAGCTAGGGGGTTGGAGAGGAGCGAGGGGTTGGAGAAGAGCGAGGGGTTGGAGAGTGAGGAGCTAGGGGTTGGAGAGGAGGTCGGGGTTGGAGAGTGAGGACATAGGGGTTGGAGAGGAGTGAGGAATTGGAGAGGAGTGAGGGGTTGGAGAGTGAGGACCGATTGGAGAGGAGAGTGAGGTTGGAGAGGAGAGTGAGGTTGGAGAGGAGTTGGAGAGGAGCGAGTGGTTAGAGAGTGATGGCCGATTGGAGAGGAGAGTGAGGAGCGATTGGAGAGGCGAGTGAGGAGCGGTTGGAGAGGGGAGTGAGGAGCAATTGGAGAGGAGTGTGAGGAGGTATTGGAGAGGAGTGTGAAGGGTTGGAGAGGAGCGAGGGGTTGGAGAGGAGCAAGGGGTTGGAGAGGGGCTAGGGGTTGGAGAGGAGCGAGGGGTTGGAGAGGAGCGAGGAGTTGGAGAGTGAGGGCCGATTGGAGAGGAGAGTGAGGAGCGATTGGAGAGGCGAGAGGCGTGATTGGAGGGGAGTGTGAGGGATTGGAGAGGAGTGTGAGGGGTTTGGAGAGGGGCTAGGGGTTGGAGAGGAGCGAGGGGTTGGAGAGGAGCGAGGGGTTGGAGAGGAGCAAGGGGTTGGAGAGTGAGGGTCGATTGGAGAGGAGAGTGAGGAACGATTGGAGAGGCAAGTGAGGAGCGATTGGAGAGGAGTGTGAGGGAGAGGAGTGTGAGGAGGTATTGGAGAGGCATGTGAGGGATTGGAGAGGAGTGTGAGGGATTGGAGAGGAGTGTGAGGAGGTATTGGAGAGGCGTGTGAGGAGGTATTGGAGAGGAAATTTTGTGAAATATTTTGTGACATATTTTGTGAAATAAATAAATTGTGTTCATTACACCATTTCTGGATCTGATGAATTGCCAGTAACCATTTTGCAAAATTGAATGTGCAGCATCTAACTCAATATGTCGAAATGTCACACACGTCCATGCCCATGAGATTCCCACGGGTGACCCCACTAGTATATATATCCCTCCAACTTGATATGGGAGCAAGGCACAGGTTGAGTCCCATGTCAGGAAATGCTGCACAATATGTCAGCAACGAGAGCCGTCTGCCACCCAAACACAATGTCGCTGCCTCGCTAAGCACCAGTTAGGAGGTTTGTGGTCAGGAATGATAAATTTAACAAAAAGAGCACATCTGACCCTGAGTATGACATGATGCTGATGTCATGATTTATGTGCATGACATCATATATTGTAGCAGGATCGATCTCTAAGGGTTAATCAAACTCTTCAGTAGAATGATAGTTATTTCTTAACATTTGTGTCGATAAGCGTGACGTACTATTCATGCAATAGATTGGTTATATATGCTTCGCAATAGATATGCGTTGCCTATGTGCAGTGGGATATTTGTTTTCCATACCCTTCTGTTTTATCCTCCCCTATTCAAAACTCTGGCTACAGGTTTTTAATGTTCTTATCTTCTGTTTACATGTCTTTACAAAGCACACATGGGAGATTTACAGCTCAAGCCATGAGAGCTTGACTCCTGTCTGTCTGTTTGCGAGCAGATCTCTGAAAAAGTTATTGACAGATTCGGACAAAATTTTGTGGACAGGTTCGACATTGGACAGGACAGGCAAATTGAATGTGGACAGGCAAATTGATTAGATTTGGTGAATCCGGATCCGGATCCAGATACTAGAATATTTTAAGTGATTCTTCACCATTGAGTGATGGGGCCAAAACGATATATAGCACGGTATTTAAAAAAGTTGTGGATGGATTATGACAAAACTTATTTGCTTCTAGCATGTGTACGTCTAAAATTATTACATTTTAAGTTGCGCAAGAACTATATAAACACCTTGTATAAAGTATTACAGTTAAAATGGAACTTCCCACTTTAGTTGCACTTTGTGAAAGGCAGAACCACCCACTGTTAAAAGCAGTTGTCAGCTGCTACACCACTACCTCCAGTATTAGTTCGCTGACATTTGGCTTTAGAGGCCTTTTTCACAATGCCAGCCCTCCCCTTGACAAGGAAATCGATCAATGGACTTTGTAATTAGAATGGAGTGCATTTCCCCGATGTCTTTCGCTGCGTGTAAGTACATATTTATTTAGCCTGTCTTATAGGATGGTACAGAGGTAACACATTTACCTTTGAGCTGTCTTGTCTGGGGTTGATTCCAAATCTGATAAAATGTCTGCCTGGTGCTTTGCAGGCAGGCCATATTTCATCACAAAGTGCACCATCCCTCAGATGGACATTGAGATGAGTGTCCTGACTGATCACATTAGGTGGATTATGTTTAAAAAAAAAAACACGGTCTTGCACGAAGAGGAGGCGAGTCATCGCCGATACCCTGAATGAATTACAAATTTCCGACGGAACGCCAGGCCACACCAGTCGGTTTTAAACTTTGCTCTTTTTTCGTTTTAAAGCCTAAATTTTTCTTGTCGCTTCATACTTAGATGACTTGACTGAAGTCGGCTGTTGATTCCTAAAAAGTGTCTATGTTCCATGTACCTTAGTCCTGTCTGTCGCTTCTCTGATTATTACATTATTTGTTCGATTGTTACAGTTTAATCGTGCCTCCATTTTGCTTTGACTATAATATATATGAATGATCGTTTTATGGCCATTTTCCCCGCTTGAGCAGGGGTTGGCCTTGTGGGCCCCATGACAATCATGGTTCCCTGTTTGAGGCAATGTTTTTATGGCCAGATGCCCTTCCTGACGCCAACCCTTAGTCGCCTCTTATGATGCGCAGGGATACGGTGTACCTATTCTAAATCGGGGTACACCCCGTGATCATTCATCCCAGCAAGCTGGTACTCAATTTGCCGACCTCGGAAGGATGACAGGCTGAGTCAACCCCCCTGGCGTTAATTCAGCGATCGACCAGGATTCGAACCCAGGATCCTAGGATCCCAAGCCGGCACCCTAACCGCTAAGCCAGCACTAGGGTACCATTTATATACCAGGGTATCCATTTTGCTTTGATTGTTGTTCAATACTCTGATGTGGCAATTGCTGGTTTTCAGTTGCCAAAGTGTTTCTGGAAGTTATGATTTTGCAATTATGGAAGTGACTTGTGCATTCCTTTGCACATGCTTTGTCTGACCTGTTTGACTCCTGCAGGCACCACTCCCAAACGCACCTTCCTCCACTCCAGTCTTTGTCTGATAGGAGAGGCCACTATTTTTCTCCCACCACACCTTCCTGTTGCTATAGTGTTAATGTTGACAGACCTGTGTTATCTTCTGATACTTGCACCTTTTACCCCAACGTTCTTTGCCACTCATCGTGACATCTGCTTATCGAATGTACACCTTTACCAAAAGTATTGATTTGGCTGTTTAGTTGTGTGGCTAAAAACGTGTTTCTATCTCCACCGGCTGCGTGTGGCTTCGATTTAAATAGCTGCTCACTTGACGCCAGGGAAACCAAGGCCTTCAAGATTATTTGAATCTCCCACGATGAAGCTAAGTCTCTGGGCCTATCACTTTGCCATAGCAGACAGGTCGGTGGTCTCTCTCTCTTCTCCCACCTCCTTTCTGGTCTTGCACCCACTGCTCTTTCCGTGCTTTGTCTACCCCGGATTTCTACACGATGCACGCAGTCAACCATAAACCCCCTGCTGGTGAAACTCCCAAAATCCAGGATCGTTGCTCACCTCCACTCATTTGGTCTTATTTTTCCCCACCTGTAGAACCAACTTCCACATTCTCCTCGATGTCATTTTACCGTCCAGGTCCTCAGGACAGCTGTTCACCACCATCTCAGATCACCCATCCAAACCATGATCTTTTCTTGTTTTTGTTTTTGGCAGCACACCATTATGTGATTTCTGCTTCATAGCAAATGCAAATTAAGTGGTGGATTGTGGTTGGTTTTGGTATTGTGGTCTGTTATCTGGCCCTCAAGCAGTGTTGCAGTGAGTGTTGTTCGGTTGGTTTTAGGTCGGGGCTCTTGGCTGGCCACTGCCAATTTTTAGCGTTGTTGTGCTTGAACAAGTTCCTAACGGACAGCGTTACGATAAGGTGCTTATACACTGTACAGCGCCGGTGGATGTTGAGGGCCCTCGCCGTAGTATAGCATCAATGTATTAATGATACATTGTTCAAAATATCACAGTATTGTTCATTTAAGATACACAATTCCAAAAGGCCTTTTTAAACCCCTTGAAACATTTTGGAGTGTTTTCAAACCCCTTACTTTTAGTAATATATATATATATACATATATATATATATATTCATTCTTCAAACCCCTTACTTTTAGATTAGTATGCAAAAATAATGCCTTCATTTGGAAACGCTAAAAATCAGAACTTGATGCGATCACACTCAAATTTTTATGTCAAAAATTACATTAATTGTCATGTATGCAGTGCAAATGTTCACCGTTGTATCCCTACACCGGGACCGGGTTGTATCCCTACGCCAGAGCTCGGATGGCGCTGCTGTGAATCGGGCCTTGATTGGCAGAGTGAATAAACGCGTACGACAATTGATCGCAGTTTGTCGAGATACTTTACATGGCGACGAAGGTAAACATCTAGACCATGACATCTTTCGGCCATATCGATGAATTCGACCCTCATGAGGGGGATTTTGACACGTATTCTGAGCGTTTGTCTTTCTACTTCGAGGCGAACGGCATTGCGACCGAAGGCCTGATGAAGGCCGTCTTCCTGTCCGTTTGCGGAGGTGAGACGTTCACACTCGTTAAAAACCTGATTCGGCCTCGGACAATCCAGGAGCTCACGTATGCAGAGCTCAAGGCCGCTTTGAAGGAACATTGCAACCCATCTCCTTCAGTCATCCTGTGTCGGTTTAATTTTTACATGTGCAGACAGCAGCAAGGTCAGTCGATCGCAGACTTCATTGCACACCTCAAAAAACTGTCACATCTGTGTGAGTTTGGGGACACGATTGATGACATGCTTCGTGATTTGCTGGTGGTTGGCATGTCCGATGACCGCACTCGTAGACGCCTGCTTGCTGAGAGAAGACTGACGTTCCAAAATGCCAGAGACACCGCAATTTCCATGGAAAGTGCTGAACGCAACGCTACAAGCATCGGTGCCACTCGCTCATCTGGTACCAGCCCTGCTGTGAATCGGTTGGATCATGTTCAGCCACAACGTTGGAACAAGGCTCCTCGTCAGAAGCCAGTGCAGTCTCAAACCCACAACAACTGTTTTCGGTGCAACGGAAAGCACCCTCCGGAGACGTGTCGGTTCAAAGATGCCACCTGCCATTTCTGTTCGAAAACTGGCCATATTGCTCCAGCTTGCATCACTCGCAAATCGGGAAAAGGAAAAGCTGCTGACAAGATTCATCAGTTTATCGGTTCGGAGGAACCCGAGCTTGACCAGGTGAGCTCTGTTTCCGACAACTCAGAATCGTATGACCTGCTTCATATTGATTCTCACCATAGGCGGGACCCTCTTCTTGCCAATGTTGTCGTCAACAATCGACCATTGCAAATGGAGGTCGACACTGGTGCGGCCGTCTCGCTCATCAGCCATGCTGTTTTCACAAACCTGTGGAGTGATGCTGACCGACCCCATCTGAAACCTACTACCTATGGACTCTCCACCTATACAGGTGAGAAGATTGTTCCCTGCGGTACATGTGATGTCACGGTGGGCTACGATAACCGTGAGTTTCACCTACCCCTGATCGTCATTCCTGGAAAGGGCCCTTCCTTACTCGGCAGGAACTGGTTGAGCATAATTCGACTGAAGTGGGAAAGCATTCATCAACTCCGGGCAGCCAATGTTTCTCCTACCGCAGCATACACACTCAAAAATGTGCTGGATACGTACCCGGATGTCTTCAAGGATGAGCTTGGAACCTTGAAAGGACATACGGCTAAACTCAGGGTTGACCGGGATGCCAATCCTATATTTTGCAGGGCTCGCCCAGTCCCTTTCGCCCTGCGTGAGCGGATTGACAAGGAACTGGATCATCTTGAAAATCTGGGGATCATCGAGCAAATCCAGTATGCCGAATGGGCGGCGCCCATCGTTCCAGTCATAAAATCGGACCAGTCCATCCGCATATGTGGAGATTATAAAATGACCGTGAACAGGTGTTCTTCATTGGATAAATATCCAATCCCGAGGATCGAAGACCTCTATGCTCGTCTCACGGGAGGCAAGACTTTTACGAAACTCGATCTCAAATCCGCCTATCTACAGCTCTGCTTGGACGAGAATTCGAAACAGTATCTTACCATCAACACGCATCGTGGGTTGTATAGGTACCACCGACTTAGTTTTGGAGTGAAATCTGCACCTGGAATTTATCAGCGTGTCATGGACAGTTTGTTTGCCGCCGAACGCAACGTCGTTTGTTACCAGGATGATATTCTGGTTACTGGTCGTACGGACGCGGAACATCTACAGAACCTGGAGAGAGTTCTGAAGAAGATTTCGGACTCCGGCCTACGTTTGCGTCGAGACAAGTGCAAGTTTATGGTGCCATCAGTCACGTACCTGGGTCATACGATTGATGCCGAGGGTCTACACCCGACAGATGAGAAAGTCCGAGCTATCAAGGATGCTCCTTCTCCACGAGATGTGACCGAATTGAAGTCATACCTCGGTTTGCTTCAGTTCTATGGTCGTTACATCCCGAATGTGACCGACGTTTTGGGCCCCCTTTATCGGCTTTTGAGGAAAGGAGTCTCCTGGAGCTGGGGGTCTAGTGAACAATCAGCATTCCAGACCTCTAAGGATCTGCTCAAATCGTCCAATGTTCTCGTTCATTTTGATCCAGAGAAGGATCTTGTGCTGACATGCGATGCCTGTCGGTATGGAGTGGGGAGTGTATTATCGCACGTGATGCCTGATG
The DNA here is from genome assembly GCF_964187855.1 of Myxine glutinosa. Classification (NCBI taxonomy): domain Eukaryota; kingdom Metazoa; phylum Chordata; class Myxini; order Myxiniformes; family Myxinidae; genus Myxine; species Myxine glutinosa. Next base: position 20,753,356 of record NC_136269.1, read on the forward strand.
GTACAGAAAGACCGGTTGCATTTGCATCCAGAACGTTGACCCCGGCAGAGAAAAACTATTCCCAACTTGACAAGGAAGGATTGGGAATCGTTTTCGGCGTTGGCAAATTTCGCCAGTACCTTCTTGGACATCATTTCACGATTCGCACTGATCACAAGCCGCTGATCAGTCTGTTTGGTCCAACTAAGGCGACATCTGACACACTACCACCCAGGATCATCCGCTGGTCCCTGTTTCTCGCTGCTTATGACTACACCATATGTTATAAGCCCGGTTCATCTATCACAAATGCAGATGCCATGAGTCGGTTACCCCTTCCAGAATCCGTTGATGATTCCCCTACACCAGGATCCATTATCGCACTGATGGATCATCTGGAAGATTGTGCTGTCGATTCTGGCCAGATCCGCACTCATACTCGACGAGACCCCGTTCTGTCCAGAACTGTCCAGGCTGTACAGCTTGGATGGCATTTGCTACCTGAGGGTGACCCAGATTTTGCGGCTTTTAAAGCACGTAAAAACGAACTCAGCGTGGAAAATGGTTGCCTACTCTGGGGATGTCGTGTCGTGATCCCGAAAAATCTGCGTTCCAGGGTCATGGATGAAATCCATGACTGTCACCCCGGGATTGTGAAGATGAAGTCACTCGCCAGAAACTATGTGTGGTGGCCGAATCTTGATGCTGATATCGAACATCATGTTCGACATTGTTACCCCTGCCAGAGCACCCGGAATACACCTGCGAAAGCGCCACTGCATCCCTGGGAATGGCCCAGCGAACCGTGGCATCGCCTACATCTCGATTATGCCGGGCCTATTAACGGCAGCATGATTCTAATAATTACGGACGCGCACACAAAATGGATTGATGCCTATGTGACGCGTGGTACTACGTCAGCCATTGTCATCGAAAGACTCAGACGCTGTTTCGCCACTCATGGTCTGCCCAGGATGATCGTGAGTGATAACGGTTCGTGTTTTTCCAGTACCGAGTTTGCCAAGTTCACACGTCGGAACGGCATCAAACATAAGTTTGTCAGCCCACATCACCAGGCTTCAAATGGCTTGGCCGAACGATCCGTGGGAATCATCAAATCCGGATTGCAGAAACTTCAGGAGGGAACCCTGGAAACAAAGCTGTCTCGTCTCCTGTTCAAATACCGCATCACGCCACAATCAACAACCGGAGCAGCTCCGTCTGAGTTATTGATGAAACGACACTTGAGATCGACACTTGACAATCTCAAACCAGACATATCATCAAATGTTTATCAGAGCCAGCTTAATCAAAAGTTGGTGCACGATAAGACGTCCAACAGTCGATGTATCAACATTGGAGATCCAGTGTTTGCCCGAAATTTTGGTGCAGGTGCGACGTGGCTACCGGGAGACATCATCGAGAAGCCAGGTCCACTGTCCAGTGTGATTCGCCTGCAGGACGGCCGCAAAATTCGTCGACATCAGGACCACATAACCTACCGTCACTGTGAGTCGATGGAGCCTGTAGCATCGTCACAGTCAGGACAACAGTTCGACCCGCCACTGCCGGAGATCGTCGTGGCCGCTCCAGCCAGCTCGGATGCCCCGAAAACCTCTGCAAACGCTACACCCTTCGTGGAGACCAAAGGAATCACCTCGGACTCTGTATCCACTGGTACACCGCGACCCAAAGGAATCACCTCGGACTCTGTATCCACTGGTACACCGCGACGCTCAATGCGTGAGAGAAAAGCACCCGACCGGTTGAATCTTTGAAGATGTTTTTTTTCACGTTGACACATGTTCTATTTTCACGTATTTTCATTATTCTCATAACCGTTTGCACACATATTTTCACATGTTTTGGAAATGTTGCTTTTGAAATGTCAATTCTGGAAATCTAGCACGTATATTGCTCTTGGTAATTTTGGACTTAAAGGGGAGGATGTCATGTATGCAGTGCAAATGTTCACCGTTGTATCCCTACACCGGGACCGGGTTGTATCCCTACGCCAGAGCTCGGATGGCGCTGCTGTGAATCGGGCCTTGATTGGCAGAGTGAATAAACGCGTACGACAATTGATCGCAGTTTGTCGAGATACTTTACATTAATGAACCAGTTAGGGCGCATTTGTCATTTCAAAAAACCATTTTCCATCAGCACCGCTACTCTGTTCGGGCATTTGTGTTGCAGCGATTGCTTGGACTCAATGTGGATATATTCCAATGAATAAGTGAATGGCAGTGTGGTGAATGAATAATGGCGAGCGTGTTATATATTCCTTCCTAACTCGTCGCTCTCTTTTCCATCCTCATAGCCAAACTGTCCTCATGCCCAACCTCATGCGAGAATGCAGGACCAACTTCTGTTGTGTACAATCCCTGTAATCACTTCTGACCCACAACCCTGATGTCCAAAACCAACCCTGTTTATTCTGTCTTATTTTGTCCCAGACTAGTGGGTGGTATTGATAATTATGATAGTTATTATCTGGGTTAAAAAATACTTAGATTATAATCTAAGTTAACATTGTCTAAGTAAAGATGAATCTTGACATAAACCACAAAAGTGTCAATTGCTTCTCCGAGACATAACATAAGACACCCTTAAAAAAGCCCTGGTGTTGGGCTAGCGGCTAGGGTGCCGGCTTAGGATCCTAGGATCCTGGGTTCGAATCCCGGTCGATCGCTGAATTAACGCCAGGGGGGTTGACTCAGCCTGTCATCCTTCCGAGGTCGGCTAATTGAGTACCAGCTCACTGATAATTCCCTGTTTGTCGTTAAAGGCGGCAAAAAGGGTTGGCGTCAGGAAGGGCATCCGGCCGTAAAACATTGCTTCAAAAAGGGGACCGAAAAACAACAACAACCACGGTTCCCGAAAAAGGCCAACCCCCGCTTTGCGGGGAAAAATGGCCTCTAAAGGTGTTTTTTTTTGTTTTTTTTTTACCCTTAAAAAAGCACTTGTCCTTTTGCAGTATGTGTGTGTGTGTGGTCGGGAGGAGGAGAGAAGGGGTTCATTTCATGTTTTGGTGCACTGTCCCAATATTTTCAGTAAGCAGTTTACACCGTAGTTAGTTGTGAACCTTCGGGAGGAGAAGAGGAAAAGAGAAGTATTGAGGAAAAGGATTCTCTTGTCACAAACTGAAGATGCAGTCGAATTGTGAGTGTTTACCTTGACTGCTGGTCTAGTCCCTTCGGTCAAGATGGTCTCAGTACTATGTAAACTAGTACGGCACTCGGTAGAGCACATACCCCTGCCAGGCTGAACAGTTTACGTTTTGTATCCCACTGATAGGCCAGATCCAGATTTTCACAAGACAAATCCATGTCCTCTATTATCACAAATCCAATCCATGTCCTATATTATTACAAATCCAATCCATGTCCTCTATTATTACAAATCCAATCCATGTCCTCTATTATTACAAATCCAATCCATGTCCTCTATTATTACAAATCCAATCCATGTCCTCTATTATTACAATCCAATCCATGTCCTCTATTATTACAATCCAATCCATGTCCTCTATTATTACAAATCCAATCCATGTCCTCTATTTGCATGGAGGAAGGCCCTCTCGTGTTCAGGCATTTGCTCCTAAGGTTGGCAGTGAGTGCCCCGGAAGCACTGACGGAAAGAGAGTGGCAATCAAATGTGTGGGAAAATTGCATGCTCAGTCGGGGTCGCCCAGATAGCTCAGATGGCAGAGCACTGGTACGGTTTTCCATAGGACCTGGGTTCGATTCCTGGTCTGGGCATGTAATTACCTCCACCACCAAAGGTGGATGGAGGTTATGTTTTCACCCCTGTCTGTCTGTCTGTCTGTCTGTTTGTCCGTTTGTTTGTGAAGAAGATATCTCAAAAAGTTGTGGACAGATCCGGACGAAATTTGGCAAAGAGGTAGCGGTTGTGGCAAGGACGAAATGATTAGATTTTGGTGAAGATCCGGATTCAGATTCGGCTACTAGAATTTTTAAGGTGATTCTTCACCATTGGGAGATGGGGCACATACCCCTGCCAGGCTGAACAATCCGATACATAGCAGGATACATAGCAGGATATCTCAGTTATTGACGGATTTGGACGAAACTTGGTGGACAGGTTGTGCGTGTGACAAGGAAGAATCGATTCAATTTTGGTGAAGATCCGGATCCGGTTAGTAGAAGTTTTTAAGTGATTCTTCACCATTGAGTGATATGGCCAACCAGGTGGAGGTATCAATTTAATTATTTAATCCTGTTCATTAATCTAGATGATAACATTGAAGGAGAGACTCAAAGTTGTCTCCTGCCTAATGTCGGTCACCATCCACAAAATCTTCAAAGCACACCTGCTTTCCCCATTAGTACACTTCACCTGATTCACCAGCACTTTATTCAAAACGCACACATTCATTCCCCTTCTTTTCCTGCTGCTTGCCAGTCTCTGTTCATATTTCCACTTTCCTTAAACCGTTTCGTTCCATCTTTATTTTTGCCTGCTGAGCTGTTCTTGAAATTTTTGAATGCAAATGAGAGCATGAACAAACGGAGAAGAGTAATGAAAATGCACTTCCGTGCACTTTGGCTGAATGGCGAGGAGTTACAATCGCTTGATTTGTTTCGTGAAAAATTGATGGGGGAATTGGGCAACCAAAAATGTAACTGGAGAGGGGGAAAGAAAAAGTGCAGCAGAATTACTCTTGGCAGCAAATGGAAAGGGGGTGCTTAGGATGGATCATGCTTGGTCGATTTGGGAGGCCGGTAGATGCTTTAAGTTTCCAAAAAATGTAGAGTTGAACAGTTTAAAGCAGGGAAATGAATTTTATTTTTGAAAGATTTGTAATCCCTCTTCTCATTCCTGTGCTTTTTTTTCTTTCTTTGCTTTTGTATTGTAACTGGTGTATCCAGCATAAGAAGATCATACTGTCGATCAAATTGAATAACCTTGAAGCACATAGGGCTGTCCAGGCACTTTCATTGGTTAAAGAATACAATCCTGGATGGGTCACCACTCGGAAGCAGGATACTCGAATGACGTATTACCCCAATCAGCCTCTAGCGTCGCTCTGCGAGAATCGTCATCTTCATGATCAATTTTCATGAAGAATGTGTTTTGGGAAACTTAAAGGTTGGTGTTTAAGGATGGTGGGGGGTAGGGGGGGGACTTCAGTTCGTGCATCTTCAAAACCACTGGTTCCATTATGAATTGAAGTCCACTACTTATTTCTGTCTTGTGCAAATAGCCTACTACTAATTGCTTGTTGTGTCAACCAATATATTCATGGCAGGGAACGATTAGATGCCAAGATCACCGAGACACATCAGCGTCGTTGCTTTGTAGGCAAGATGGGGGTAACGGGTCATTTGGATAGTTGTGTACACACCTTTTCTACTAGATTGGTCTTGGATACTAAAGTGACCCTGCAGTGGTAAATACCTGGGTAGAAAGTGTTTGCCTTTGGCACAGGAAAAAGTAGCAAGAGGGTGAATGTGCAAGGAAACCTGGCTTGGTGGGGATCACATACAGGTGTAGACTTTTGGCAGAGTACAACACACATAGGCAGCGACATCATTAAGTTCTTCAGTTCTACTCTTAATAGATCATTTTATTAGGCCAAGATTGCAAAAGTTCAGTATATTTAAATAACTATAGTGTCCTGTCCATAGCTGATTGAGACCAGCCTTGGACAAATAGCCGGGACGGTCTTTACTCCTGAGGTGGCTGCCAGAAATTTGGCGGTTAGTTTGTCGCACGCGGATTGAAAGAAACGATGCATTTACCTGACAAAACACACGGGTTTATTCCCGAACCCACAACGAGCAGACACGACTGTAAATTCAACAAATAATTTAATGAAAATAAATGTGAGACGAAAATGTCGAAATAAAGGTTGAAGTAAAAACTAAAATTCTAACTGAAGTACCTCACATGCAGACTCAAATACATACACAAAGGGAAAGATAAATTATAAGAAAATCCTCCCTTTTTGCCGGCACTCGGCTTTGGCCTCAACGACGACTTTTAGGAGCTTGGTGGCTGTTGAAACTGGTGAGGTTGGTTGACAAAAAGACCACGCGTCGAAGCGCCCCAAAATGGCGCCGGTCAATCACGCGAGCGCACCGAGCCGTGAAGCGGCAGCCAAAAACGTCCTCTCAATTCCTGGCCAGCGAGTACAACACGGCCCCGAGCTCCTCCGAAGAGCACCACAGACCAACAACACCTCTTCCTCCGACTTTGCTACAGTTCCCACAAAAGCTCCAAAGGCTCTCCTCACAAGCGCACTCCTCAGTTCCTCTCACTCCCTCTCAAAGCTTCTCTGCTCTGACGACACCCCGACCAATGGCCATTGCTCTATCATATCACCCCACGGTCTTCTTGCCCAATCATGAACTTTGGGGCATGGCCTGCCGGCTTTGCTTGGCGTGAGTGTTAATTAAGGCGGGGCTTACTTGCCGATCGGCAATGTTCGGGTTTTGTCAGCGGTTGTGGTGGTTTAATGGAGGTTTTGCATGGCCGGCCTGGTTGTAAATGTAAAACGTAAGGGAAAGATCACAAAGGGAATATCACGTACTGGGGAAAACTAATGTTTATCCCTACCTAGTTAACACACGTTCACCCATTGTGTGAAGACACAAACAATGTTAGGCTGCAGTTTCCCTACTTAATACATCAAGATTTCTCCTACCCGTTAGGGCGGTCCTTATTTGGGGGTAAAAAATATTTTTTCAAAAGTTTAAGGTCTGACCCTGCCAAAAGGCTCCATTTGCCACAAAAACAGTGTAAAATTTTTTAGAAAAATATTAATATTTAGAGGTTGCCCAAGGTCCTTGAAGTTTCACCATGTATAGGGGAAGCTGCATAGAACAACCGTTTATCGTTCATATCTTTCCTATTTTTAACTTGCAGAAGCCATACTAATACTAAGTGAAAGCATTAAGTGTTGCAAATTAAATTCTGTACAGTTTTTGATACATGTAATTCTAGATTAACTGTATCCAAAGATATGCGTTGCATGTTCAAGAATCCTCTGCACACTCATCCTGGGTCCCCCCCCCCCCCCCCACCCAAAGGTGGGTATTATCTGTTTAAAACAGGGGTGTCATGGTGACCAACCACTCATTGTTGCCCACTGCCCAGTCAAGGTCTTTTTGACGGCTTGAGGAAACTTCCGGTAATGGGAAACGACTAGAAGAAGGAACTACAGTTGCTCCTCATCCTTCGTCAAGCGTCCGGAGAAGTTTTGGACGAGGGCAATGCCTCGTTCTTCGTGGTCGTTTGTCACAACCAGTGACTTCACAACAGCCCTGGCAGTCTGGTAGTCTTCATCTTCCTCCCACTGTGCTGCTGGAAGATGGTTAAAGGAATCGGGAATCTTCAGTTTAATGGAGAGCAATCTTGTGTTGGTAGTAGCAAATGTTGACAGTGTTTTGCCATCCAGAGTATCCATTGGCACTGTGACTTTTTTGCTGGTTCCTCTTCGCCGTCATTTTTCGACATTGCTTCCACTATCTGGTCTTTGATGTCTGGTGCGATGTCATCATCAAAGAGGGAGAGACCCACCAGCTCCTCTGAGAGATACCATAAATGGCGAGCCATCTTCTTGGCCGTCACCTTTGCGATGCCTTCATTGATGATCTTAGAGTCCACCAAACTTTTGAGAAGACACAAGTCACTGTTGGGAGCTTTCACAGCAAGTGGAGCAGTGATCCAGGCTTTGACATAGATGCGTGCAAAGAACACACACAGACCACAAAGTCCCTTCTGCTCACGAGAGGTCAGTCGGAATTGGCTGTGGAACATCCACACTTTGAATGTGTAGATGACTTTGGCCATCCACTTTGCATGATGCATGGCCCCTGGGGCTCGAAATCTGGTTCCTTGAGGAGGTGAAGCTCCAAGAAAAAGCAACGTGAGCTCCATCAGCTCTTGGTAGTCATCACGAGGCTGCTTGTCCATGATCAATGCTGTGTTGATGAACTCTATCAGTCTTTCCTTGATGTCATCGATACCTTCAGCTGCTTGCTCATCCGTGGAAGAATTTTCAAAAGTGTCCTGATCTATGAACTCCCAGCGTCATATATTCATCAAAACCTGGTATAAAAATAAAAAAAACCACCTTTAGAGGCCATTTTTCCCCGCAAGCGGGGGTTGGCCTTTTTCGGGATCTGTGGTTGTTGTTGTTTTTCGGTCCCCTTTTTGAAGCAATGTTTTACGGCCGGATGCCCTTCCTGACGCCAACCCTTTTTGCCGCCTTTAACGACAAGCAGGGAATTACCAGTGAACTGGTACTCAATTTGCCGACCTTGGAAGGATGACAGGCTGAGTCAACCCCCCTGGCGTTAATTCAGCGATTGACCGGGATTCGAACCCAGGATCCTAGGATCCTAAGCCGGCACCCTAGCCGCTAGCCCAACTAGGGTATAGTAAAACCTGGTATAGTAAAAGCATAATTCAACAAATAAAAACACTAATACATCAAATAATCTGTCAAGCATATGTGATGTTACTTGACATACACGAATAGTGCAACATTACCGTTGCACTGTACAGCTTCCCCTATACATGTATTATACACATACATGGTAAAACTTCCAAGGCCTTGGGTGACCTCTAAATATTGATATTTAAAAAAAATATTTTACACAGAGTGTTTTTGTGGCAAATGGAACGTTTTGGCAGGGTCAGACCTTAAACTTTTAAAAGTCAAAAAATAAGGACCGCCCGACCACGCCAAACTGAGCAATCGGGGGAGAAGGGCCTTGGTAAGAGAGGTGATCAAGAACCCGATGGTCACTCTGGCTGAGCTCCAGAGATCCTGTGTGGAGATGAGCGAAACTTCCAGAAGGACAACCATCACTGCAACACTCCACCGATCTGGGCTTTATGGCAGAGTGGCCAGACGGAAGCCTCTCCTCAGTGAAAGACACATGAAAGCCTGCTTGGAGTTTGCAAAACAGCACCTAAAGGACTTTCAAACTGTGAGAAACAAGATTCTGTGGTCTGATGAAACCAAGATTGAACTGTTTGGCGTGAGGGCAAGAGGTCGGAGCAGAGGAATGGTGAGGGCAGTAGCGAACGAGGTCCAGGCATGAAGTGATCCAAAAACGAGAAGGGCAAAATGCCAGCCAGCCAGTTATTTTATCGCCTCTGGTGTGACATCATCGGTCCTCCCTTCCAATCAGTCCGTCGCCTCTCGACCTCTTGGTTTGTTCTTCCCACGTCAGTCCCTCACCATTGGCCGAGCACTTCGCGCTCTCCTCCTCATGCCATTGGTCGGTGGCCAATCAGTTCGTCGCTTCTTCCTACCAATCAGCGGGTCGCTCTTTGCTCTCCCCTGGCCAATCACAAGTCCTTCCTTACTCTGGCCTTTTATTTGTG